>NC_041384.1:361166107-361204166 GCF_002162155.2 Triticum dicoccoides | reverse complement strand
ACAGCGATGATGGTGGCGCTGGGCGGAGGATGGGGTCGCCGGGGCGGCGGGGGTGGCGGCGGCACGGGGGCGGGGCGGCCTGTGGCAGCACGGGAGTGATACGGCCGGCGACGGGTCGGGGGTGGCGCGGGGTGGCAGCAGCTCGGACACAGGGTGGAGAGAGAGAGAGAGGGGACAAAGAGAGGGGTGGTGCGTGGGCATTGGCTTTTTAGTTAGGGCACGATTCTTTTCCATCTTTTAGCAGACGGCAAAGAGCCTAGCTAACGGACATTAGTTTGGCCACTTTCTTTGCCGTCTGCTAGCGGACGGCAAAGAAAGTGACCATTAGGTGGCTCTTGCTAGTGGGCCACCCTCCCTCTTTGCCGTCCACTTGCGGACGGCAAAGAGGTGGCTGACAACAAACATTATCTTTGTCGTCCGCTCCTTCTTTGCTGGCTGTTTTCTGTAAGCTGATGGCGAAGACCTTCTTTGTCATCTGCTAGCAGACGACAAAGGGACAACTGACGGCAAAGATCCTGATTCCAGTAGTGTATGTAATAGTTGCCTCTATTTAGAATATCATTCTCGTCTGGATCACGAGAGTCTGAGCGCTGCAGATGGGTGTATTTTGGTGGTGTAGCAAGACTTCTTATGTAGCGACCCGATCCCAACGGACCATAGTCTTTGTGCTTAAGTGTCATCCCTAGATCAGTATTGCTGACACACACAGTACTCGAGGAGTTATAACAGAGTTCAATCACACACTTATTACACTGAGTGTCTCATAAAGAGTACTTATTACAATAATATGGCTGAAGGCCATATAATATAACTTGCGGAAGCATCGAAGATAATGGAGTCCATCCAACTCCACGACCAAACTGAGTGCTTGACAATGACCTATCGCACCTTACTCTTCGTCTCAAAATTCTGCAACATGATACATTGCAGCCATGTAGGTCAGCACATGGAATATGCTGGCAAGATCACACTATAGAGAATGATGGAATAAAAGCTATCACTACATGCATATTTGGCTGGTGGAGGCTCTATGTTTAACATTTGCATAAAGCTAATTTTTCCCTACAACAAAGCAATAGATTTTCTTTTAACTACCAAGTTTATGCCAATTCTTGAGAAGGTTCCCCAACTCAATTCCCAAAATAATATTAATAACCCAAGAAATTCATTAAGTAAAGTGATGAGATCAAATCAATAATTCAATACCAGATACTCAAGATGTCCATAACCGGGGACACGGCTAACCATCATTAGTTTATACACTCTGCAGAGGTTTGCACACTTTTCCCCACAAGGCTCGACGACATCCATGATCGAATGATCGAGACAAAGTCTTTCTGAAGCATTAACTCTTTACTCTGGGTAGACAGTACCATCCTACTTTCCCCTACATCTGCTAGCCTACCACTGAAAGAGGTCAGACAACTTACTCAACTATGCTAGAGCCCATAATGGCTTGTGGATGCACACGGAAGTTTCTAGCATGAATAATCTTATGATCCCTTTGAGCCTGGGTGGCATTCCATAGGATGATCACACGGGTACTCCGGGATATACTAGGAAACACTAGGTTGCTCCAGGTGCCCGCAACCAATCCACCCATACGTGTATTAAATTAGCCACCTTAAGTTTCCCGTAGTTATAAACTCTCACAACTTGTACGAATCTCACATACCAATCCCGTCTACGAGCATAGCAAAGCAATATGAGCATAATGTATATACCCGTGGTTGATAAAAAGGCAATAGGTTCCTACCTCATCGAAACTCGGGGGCCTTACAAGGTGCCGGAGAAGACCAAGAAGGCCAAGGGAACCCGAAAGAGTTCTCTACGCCAGGTGTTATCGGACTCATCGTTCGATAACTCCGCGACGCACTCCTCCCCCAAAGACGAGGAGGAAGATGAAGATGCTCCCCCTTCAGTTGGGGGAGACAAGAAAAGTAAGGCCGCCCCGACTAGGGGGGGCGAATGATCCCAGAAGGGGAGGACCCTCCTTCCGGACTACTCCACCACCGCCGCCGAAGGCGAAGACGAGTGACTGCTCAGGGCCAAGCCCCTGGCGAAGTCGTAATTATTCGGATACCAGAGTAACTCATAGCATACCTTTGTCGCACTACTTCTCCTAACACCGAACATGATTATGCAGACCGCCCCAAGCCCTTATCGACGCATCTTCGTCGGGCGGCTCCTTGGACTCGTCGGACATGGATAGCGATCCACTTCCGATCGCCATCTCCCCTTGCCCTACGGACAATGCCGAGGTATTATCTCCAGAGGCACCGGGTCAAGGGGAGACAATCCCGGAGGCGCCTCAAGGCGACCTTCCGGACTCCAGGAGCAGAGGGAGTAAGGCTCCCGAGGGCTCCGAGTTCGGCCCTCAGCCGAACACCGCGCCGGAACCTCCAGTGGTTCCGGACTCGGGCAGGCGGCCTCCTTCTGAAAGGGGCAAGACACCTATGCCAGTGACCTCTGCCCATCCAGGGGCACCGGACAATCTGCTGGGAGCGCTTAGCAGTGCTTCCATCGACGAAGAGCACCACACTATTATGAGTGCGGTGATCCAGAAGGTTTAGTCCGCCAAGAGCGGACGAAGCCTGTGCTAGCCTTCTAACAGGCTTTGAGGTAAGTATTTGAAATATAGGAAAAATATTACCGCATAGACAGTAGCCCCTGATGCTCTGTTCGGTGTTCACAAAGAAAAGCCGAATAGAGGATCAAACAATATCGCAGGAGTCTAATATAAGTATGTCTATATGCGTATGCAGGCTTCGCTGCTGGCCTCTGCCGCACTGACTGCGGAGGTCGCCGCACTGAAGCAGGACCTCGAAGGGTCCAAGGAAGAGCTCGGCCTTGCCAAGAGGCAGCTCGAGGAGAACAAAGGTAAGTAGTACCTAGTCTATGGATATATATAAAAAGAATGTGATTGCAAAATGACAGGATCATCGTAAATTTGCCAGGGCCACGACCGAGGTGGCGATCCTGAAGCAAGCGCTATCCGAGGCCGAAAACAAAGCGGCCCAGGAGCGCACCAAGCAGGAAAAAAATAGGCACGGGTGGGCGAGGTGCAGCAAGAGCTCCACGCTCTCGTGACGAAGCACGAGGCGTTGGAGCTTGACTTGAAGACGCAAGAGTCCGAGCTTGCCACGACCCTTGAGAGTGCAAAGAGTGCCAAGGCTGAAGCCCAAAAGGCTCTCTAGGAGATTGATGCGATGAAGAAGATAGCGGTGGGCAAGGCATTCTATATGCAAAGCAAGCATGTGAAAGTAAATTACTTGTTACTTACCCGAATCCGGAGCTCTCCAGGAGCATTCACAGATTTGCCCCGCAGCGTGTCGGATGCTGCACACTTTTACCAGGCCGAGGTGGGAAGCTCAATGGAGAAGTTGTTCTGGTCTCAGTATACTAAGACCGAACACCCGATGCCTCTGAGTGACCAGCTGAAGCAACTGGTCGAGCTGCACAAGGCAGCCGAACAGGCCATGAAGGGCTTTATAGTCCGGATGTGGCCTGGTAATGCCCTACCCAACAGCTACTTCGGCCTGGTGAGGCGGCTTGTGGATGCCTGCCCCCGGCTGGAAGTCATGAAGCGGTCCGTCTACATCGAAGGTGCATGTCAGGCTTTCGCCCATGCGAAGGTGCACTGGGCCAAGATGGACGCCGTGAAGCTGGTGAAGGAAGGGTCGCCGCAGGGCAAGGAGCATCGCCACCCCGAGATGTATTACGAGGGTGTCCTGAAGGGTGCCCGTCTTGTAGGGGACGAGTGTGCGAAAATGTAATATTTGAATAAACTTGCTCGTGTAATCCTGTATTATGAAAACTTGTTCATATGCGCTATGCAACGCTTATCTGAATTTAAAATATTACCTTCTGTTCGGCTGTTTATCAAATCTGAGAGATGGCTAGTCGTCGGCTTCTGCCCCCACGCCACGAGTGATGGGGTGTTCAGGATAAACCTGAGCACTCTTGTTCCCATTATTGGGTCCTTCGAGGGAGGTGCTCAGCACAACAAACAAGGCAATCGGACTATAATGCGTTATCACTCTCACTTAGCCATAGAATTCTATAATTTTAAATTTCAGTGAATCCCCTAGTATTCGAAAGGACGAATTCGGGGCGCAATGCACGCCTTGAGCCAGACATGGCCGGACAGGGCCGACTCCTCGCTCTAAGCGGCACAAGGTCGGTTACAAAGGAGGAGATATCCATATCCGTACTGCCTAGCTTGCCTTCCACGCCAAGTAGAGTCCCATCCAGTCACGAGACGAAGTCTTCAATCTTGTATCTTCATAGTCCAATAGTCTGGCTGTCCGGCGACCCCCTAATCCAGGACTCCCTCAAGTATCCTGTGGCTTTTCCTAGTGGTCGCATCCTACAGTCAGTGTGTGCTCTGATACCATCTTGTAGCGACCTGATCCCAATGGACTGTAGTCACTGTGCTTAAGTGCCATCCCTGGATCGGTATTGCTGACACACACAATACTCGAGTATTTATAATAGATTTCAGTCACACACTTATCACATCAAGTGTCTCATAAAGAGTACTTATTACAATAATATGGCTGAAGCCATGTAAAATAACTTGCGGAAGCATCGAAGATAATCGATTCCATCCAACTCCACGGCAAAACTGAGTGCATGACAATGACCTATCTCACCGTACTCTTCATTTGAAAATTCTGCAACATGATATGTTGCAGCCGTGTAGGTCAGCACATGGAATATGCTGGCAAGATCACACTATAGAGAAAATGATGGAATAAAAGCTATCACTACATGCATATTTGGCTGCTGGAGGCTCTAAGTTTAACATTTGCATAAAGCTAATTTTTCCCTTAAACAAAGGAATATATTTTATTTAACTACCAAGTTTATGCCAACTATTGAGAAGGTTCCCCCAACTTAATTCCCAAAATAATATTAATAACCCAACAAATTCATTAAGTAAAGTGATGAGATCAAATTAATAATTCAAATACCAGATACAAAAGTTGTCCATAACCGGGGACACGACTAACCATGATTAGTTTATACACTCTGCAGAGGTTTGCGCACTTTTCCCCACAAGGCTCGACCACATCCATGATTAGATGATTGAGACATAGTCTTTTTGAAGCATTAACTCTTTACTCTGGGTAGACAGTACCATCCTACTTTCCCCTACATATGCTAGCCTACCACTGAAAGAGCTCACACAACTTACTCAACTATACTAGAGCCCATAATGGCTTTTGGCTGCACACGGAACTTTCTAGCATGAATAGTCTTATGATCCCTTTGAGCCTGGGTGGCATTCCATAGGATGATCACACAGGTACTCCGGAATATCCTAGGACAACACTAGATTGCTCCAGGTGCCCGCAACCAATCCACCCAGATGTCTATTAATGTAGCCACCTTAAGTTTCCCTTAGTTATAAACTCTCACAACTTGCATGAATCTGACATACTAATCCCGACTACGAGCATAGCAAAGCAATATGAGCATAACATATATACCCGGGGTTGATAAACACAATAGGTTCCTACCTCATCGACTACTTAACCACAACCACATGTTCACAATCCTACTCATGCAATGTTTGAGGGTTGAAACTAATGCATAAAAACTGGGTAATAAAGGGATATGATCAAAGTGTAACTTGCCTTGCTGACGGTCGGAAAACCCTAGAGATTCGCAGTAGCAAGCTTAAACAATAGCATACATAAGAACTCAAGCATAAGATGCAAAGGTAAAACCAAATAAAAAGATCTAAACAGAAAGTATAAGTGAAGAGCTTCGATTTACAAAAAGAATCAACCAAATCGGAGATACCAAACTCAAATTACGATCAAAAGAAGTTTAAATTCAAATATGTTTGGAACCAAATTTTAAACTTTCTTAAACATGTTTAAGTTGATTATCTGAACAGAGGGGATCGTAACGAAGAATTTGGCATTGGTTTCATTGGATTTGGATAAACGAGCAAAAAGTTGGGATCGATTAAAGATTAGGGACTAATATGCAAAGAGAAAAATTATAGATAGGTCCCTGGCCGAAAACAAACAGAAAAAGAAAAATCTAACAAACGAACGTTCGCAACAGAAACCTAACGAACGAAAAACTGTTCCCTACCGAATACTAACGGACTAACGTCTACTGAATAAACTAACATAAAAATAAAACCGGGTTTAAGAAAAGAAAACAGAAAAAACCCCGGGTTGGGCAGCAGTTTATATCGGTCCACGGCGGTTTGGCGGTTTTCGAGAAGAAAACCAGCGGCGGTGAGGTGGGACGCCGGACAGCGGGTGGACTCCGGCTGGAGTCCGGCTCGGGGACGGCGGGCGAGGTGGTGGCGCTACTAGGCCGGCTAGGCTTCGGCCCACACGGTCGAAAGAACTTTTTTTTAAAAATAACGCCATGAAGAAAAAACCAAATAAAATAAAATAAAAATCCTAAAATTACAAAAACAATTTTCACCACGCCCCCTAATATTTGCGACAATGTGAACATTTTTCTGGACTAAATGCAATTTTTAAAAATGCAACTTTTTCTGTAATTTAATACAATTCAACCGAATAAAATTGCAATTAAAAATCAAATAAAAAATATTTTTATTCAAAATTAAATTTCCAATATTTCCTAGCTATTTTAAAGGAGTCATATTATCTTATCTCATGATTTTATTTAATTGAAACAATTGGAAAATAATTTCGAATAAAATCACTTTGATCCAACTTACCAATTTTGAAAAATTCAAAAATGGATTTTTTGTGAAAACCTCCAACTCTCTCAATTGGTCCTTTCGTTTCTTAAGGTTTCTAGGATCAAAATTCCAAATAAAACAAATTCGGAAGTGCACAAATTGTGGATGCATATGATGACCTAATGAATAACATCCAAATTGAAAACTGGGATGTTACATCTTATGAACTATCTTGTCTTGTTGATTATCTCAGTAGTAGTCACTAGTCAGTGTTTGAATGTTGTATATACCTTTGTTTCAAACTATTTATTGTCTCGAACTGCTGGTGGGCTAAATGAGGGCATCAACATTCTCAAGTGTACAGAGTATATCTCCTTTTTTAAGTTATAATTTGAGCTCATTGTCTTTTCGATGATGTACACTTGTTTGGGCCAGTGAGGTGTCGTTGAATATGGGCCGAGTAGTAACACAATGCCAAACAGGTCTATTATGAATCTTAGGCCGGGCTCTCAAAAGATCCTCAAAAAAGGTCGAGATCTTAAAAAATAAAGAAAAAGGACTCTTAGGCCGACATTTGGGCACCACCGGTGTTTTTGCGTGCTTGCACGCCGAGAGCATATTGGCGCGTGTTCGAAATTCATGCTTCCTTTTCATCCCCAATCTCCCACCCCTCCCCCACCTCTGGAATCTCGATTCCTAGTCTAGTTCCCCCCCCCCTCCTGTACTCCCTGTACTAAAGCCGGAGATCCTGAGGTCTATCCTGCCTTCGGGCGCTGCGTGCTGTCGCTCAACAGTGGCATGGTGACGCTTGACGACCAGTTTGCCGACAAAGTGATGATGGTAACAATCAATGGCGACCGGCCTCCCGTCTCGCCAGACGACCTTGTCAAAGCTCTTGGCATTGCACATGGCATCCAAATAAGTGACTTGCTCGTCGAAGTCTGTCCGCCACCAGTTGATTTATTTGTCAGGTTTCGAACAACTTTCGATTGCAGTCGTGTGTTCGAATCTTCCCGGCGTTTGTTCTGTGATGGCATGCTGGTGAGCTTTGATCGGTGGCACCCATGATGGGGCTCGGTGCCCTCTAAGCTTGAGTTTTTAACAAAGCTTACCTTCCACGGCATGCCTCGACGTGCTTGGAACAGCGAGTCCATGAATGAGATTATCAACGACCTTGGAGGTGAGCTTGCAAGTATGTTTTTTCCTCTACATAGCTGGACTCTGACAGTTATGGCATGGATGAAGAAGCTGTCCACCATACTGAAGGTGATTGGTGTTGAGATATCGGTGCAGGAACCGGGGTTGTACTATTCGTCGCCACCAAGGCCGCCGCGGACCACAGTAGGGATGTACCTGTATCGAGTGCTCGTGCATGTCTAAGAAGTGGTCAATCCATCAATCGAAGTCCTGTCGCCGCCGCTGGTGCTAGGATCCGTCGACGACGTCCATTACATGAGTCAATGTCAGACTTTCCCCGTGTTGCTCGGAACGATGGATGGCACATGGCCTTCTCCATCACGTGGCGGAGTCCACTTCTTCTTTGGGAGAAGAGGCAGGGCTGGCTGCCTGGATGTGCTCTAATTTGAGGTAACAACTGAATCTTGTTAGATACTAGTTAAATCTGAGCTATCGGTGTGAAACACTGAAGTGGTAGTACATTTGATTTTGACCTGCTCTATTTTTGTACCTGAACTTAGAAAGGGTTGTATGTTAACTTAATGTTCTAGCAGAACTTATTGTGTTGTCTGTCTATTTTCTTTGCACAACATTCAAGATATTTCGCCGTCAGTGATAAAGACGATGAACCATTATGTACGAGTTCGTTGGTTTCAACATAGCCCTACTCGTAGCGATCCACTGCTTGCACCCTGGTTGTGCCGCCTGCATGAAATTTTTGTATGCAAGTTCAGTGTGTTATGATGTTCTATATGATTGTTTCAACTATATAAGTTTTTACTAAGGATCAACAATGCATATGGCTGAAAGATGTATTTACGAGCATCGACTGATGTCTCTCTCTCTCACACACACACACACACACAAAAGTGGGACCTGTTGAATTACTCGTTCGCTCGTGACAGCTTTTAATTAGGTTCCACTGTACTCTAACTTTTTTCTTAAGTTATTAATTGAGCTCAGTGACTTCAAAAAGTTGTATAGAAGGCTTGTTTGGGCCTTTCCGCCGTCGTTGAATGTGGGCTAAGTAGCCATGTCAATGTACTATACTACACAGGCCTTTTTTTAACATTAACAATGCAACTGGGCCGACAGTTATACACAATATCCTAAAATAAGCGCAGCCTAGCCTATCTTTCTTTTAATAAAATAAAATGCACAACCCAGTTCATTTTTATATAATAAGATTACCAAGCCCAACTTAATTTTTTTACGTATCTGAATATTATTTTTATACAAAATGCTCTATGCAGACCATCATTGTTTTTTCACCCATCACAGAAAATGGGTCCATTTCTACTAAAATCAAATGGCTTGTAAATTATCAACAATGATAAATGCGCTCCATGTACGCAATATTATTTTTGACCCAGCTCAGTAAATAGGTGTATTCGAATAACTAATCAAATGCGCTATAAATTATCATAAATAGTATTTTTTGAGAAACAATTATAATAAATAGTAAATCAGCTATTATTATTATTTTTAACCAGCCCAGGAAATAGATTATTTTTTGAGTCAAAGCCCAGGAAATCGATGTATTGGCAACCAAAATGAAATGGGTTGTAAAACTTAAATAAATGGGCTGCATTCCGCCACAACTTTCGAAGCTGACTTTGTTGGCCCACTAGACGTAGCCTACGCAAGGTATTATCCATTTAATGAACAAAACGATTTAATGGCCGAAAACAAAGAGTCATCAAATTAGTCTGACATCTGTAGTCGTTGGATTCACATCCAACAGCGATCTTGCTTCTTCAATCTCTGATCTAGTTGCTCTTGCTCGAGCCGCCAAAACCATCGCCGGCTGGAGCGCCTGCATCTGTCTCCCATGGCCGGTTGTGCTGCCGCGCAGGCCTCCCGTCCAACTCTACTCCCAATGGTGGCCAGGTCATACCTGTACTCACCCACACCTTCTGTTATTCTCCGGTGAAGGCAGCCTCACCCGGCAGCGGAACCAGTCCCTCGTACTCCCCTCCTCTAGGGACTCCACTGCCCCTTGTTCCATGACTCCAGATCGTTCCCATCTTAGGCCTCGCCGTTGTCCACCGCCTTGGTGCTCTCGGCGCGGCGTGGTCAACGTGGTGAAGGAACGCCTTCCATCGAAAGAGGACTGTACGTGGAGAGGCTTATAGCTGGATCCACAGCCGCAGCATGGAAGTGCCTCCTTATTACGTGCAAAATAATAATTCCTCCACCTGACAGCGGGACCTACCGGAAGGGCCTCAAAAAAATTGTTTCCCCCTTGACATCTGGGACCCACCAGGTACATCTTCGGACGCAAGGAAGTCCCTTCGTATTACAGGCAAAAAATGATTCTTCCCCCTGACAGTTGCGACCCACCAGCTATATCTTCGCATGGAAGGAAGTGCCTCCTTATCCTCCCTGACAGCTGGGACCCACTAGGTTTAACCATACATCAGGTTGTCTGTCTGGTCGCGATCGTGTACGTACGTACTGGTCGATCGGTCTCTCTGCAGCGATGAACCATGTCCGAGTAAGGAGATGCACATGTCGTAGTAGAGGCGTGGATGTGGCATGTCACGTAGTCCCGTCTATATATATCATGTACACGTACGTACAGCCACGCTGCAAGAAATTACATAAGAGTGGGGTCTCGAACGCATACTCGCGCATATGTATGGCCAAGTCTCGTGTACATGGAGAGGCAACGGGCGGTAGCGACGTCGTCCTGTTCATCGGCAGATAACCAGCTTGGCTGGAACGGAGGAAACAATGTCGTCTTCACCAAGGGCCAAGTGACTGGGTCGAAATGCGTCCTGTTCATCGGGAGCGAAGCCACTGGGTCGGAACATGTCCTATTCATCAGGAGCCAACCGGCTTGGATGGAACAGCCGAAACGAGGCATGGCGTACCGTAGAACGGCAGAAACGGCCTTCTATTCGACCACCTACGGTCGATATTGGATCCTGTTCACCGGGAGGGGTCTGGCATACCGCAAAATGGAGGAAACGGACTTCTCTTCGACCTCCTACGGTCGAAACAGGGTCATGTTGATTGAGAGGGGTGTGGCGTACAGCAAAACGGAGAAAACAGACTTCTCTTCGACCTCCTATGGTCGAAACGGGGGTCCTGCTCATCGGAGTGGTGTGGTGTACCAGAAAACGGGACTCCATAGGCTACTGTTCATCCACCGTCAACTTCCTCCAGCCTCCATCAGCTACTGTTCATCCATGGTCTCTATCCTCCACCAGACACTGTTCATCCAAGGGCTACTATTCATCCAGCCTCCACCGGCTTCTGTTCAACAAGCCTCCACGGGGTCCTGTTCATCCACCTCTAACTGGCTGGGGTGTGTGGCAGCCTCCTTGGGCTCCTATTCATCCAGCAGCAACCACGTACTATATACCACGGGGTCCTGTTCATCCAGCGGCAACCGCCTATACAAACGGCCAGGGTCATGTTCATCCAACCCCACCAGGAACTGTTCATCCACAGCCAACCCAACCGACTCGACTCACACCACGTCTTGACTCGTTCTACGTATCTCGCGCGCGGCAGCAACAGGCACTGTTCATCCAGAGGCAACCCAAGTGGCTAGCTACGTCTTGCATGGGGGTTCGATTGACTTCAGCAAGCATGCAGCAGAAAGGATCGATCGATCGGGTTCACTTAGCAGCGTAGGAATCTCGGTCGGGATCAGTTAGGAGCGAAGGGATTGATCGATCGGCTTTAGTACGTAGTAGCAGGAGATCGCTCAGGTTCAGTTATAGCAACACGGCTCACACCACGCGTCCGTCCGAGAGAAACACGCAAACCACACTGGGCCTCGACCACCCACCATAACCGGGAACTCCCTGATATTTTCCTCTCCCTTGCTTCTACCATGATTTCTCCGTCATGGATGGCCCAAAGAATGTCATGCATGTGCGTCTCCAGCCCTCCCAGGATGAAAAGCCCATTTTTTCTCATAGAAGTAGGATCCACCATATCTACGATCATACCATGTTTTGCCATAATTATCGTCATAGAAGTGTCATAAGCATGACAGAAAAAAATTCGTTCGGCCCAAAATGTCATGGATGTGTCTTATTTTGTAGTGCCGGCAAGTAGCTGGCGTAGGTCGAGCAGCGATGGGTCTGATGTGAATAGTGGTTGTGGTGACGACCGGTCAATCAGTTTTGACTATGCAGAGTTTGCAAAACCGAACAGGTGGAGCCTGGAGAGTTGTGGGGTGGGATGGGACCAAAGTTTTGGAGTTTCATGTGGCAGACATTCGGACCTCCCCATCGTTCCTATCGACAACGAGGCGGTGACTTCGTAAATCTGAAGATTACTAGCAAGATGCCCTTGCATTGCATGGAACATCAGGATGCATTTTTTTACAAAACACTTGTTGTGATTGACCCATGTAGGAGTAATCCCATGTGTAAAAACTAATCATATCTCGAGAATTTCATCGAAAAATGGTATCTTGACAATTTCATCAAAAATTAATATCTCGGGAAAGCTGAGAGATAAGGTGAGGAGGAGTGGGGCGTGGTGGTGATTGGTGGTCGGACTTAGCGGAGGCATGGTGATGGACGACGCCGATAGCGGCCACCATGCCAGATTGTTCCAGAGGCTTCCTTTTTGAATTACTCAACAAGACAGTTGTGGAGAAAAGGATGAACGAGAGAGGTGCGGGGTATCCTTTTGCAAAATTTCCATAGTTTGCTTTCTGTCCATTAGATATAGATCGGACGGTCTATAATGCAAGATGGCAGGCACACCATCATCACCGAGAGTAGATATATCTCTATCTCTGGTCTTATAAAAACAAGGTTGGTGATGATGGTGTGCTTGCCATCCTACAATATAGGCGGTTCAATTTATATCTAATGGATAGGAAGGAAACTATTGCAATTTTGAAAAAAGATACCCACACCCCTCTCCACATTTGCAAATAAGGCCTTCACTCGTTCATCCTTTCCTCTCACAATATAATCTACTCATACAAATGCATCTTCATGTTCTGTGCAATGCACGGGCATCTTGCTAGCATTATAGATATGACGACTCAGTATCTCGAAGGTGCTCATAGGGGTAGGGTGTGCGTGTGTGTATTTATAGGAGTGAGTGTACGCATGCATGTATGAGTGCTTGCGTCCGTACTGTGCTCAAAAGAAAGGAGTACTCAACGTATGCAAGTTCATAAGGAACACACAGTGTACATCACTCTTGTTGCGTTCGCGTTGCACCCCGGCACGGTGGACCCTGCACGCCGCTCACCGAATGGAATGCGCTTCGTCTTGCATTTTCGCTTGCTTGTGGGTCCGCAGTTTTGAGCAAACCGACGTACCTCCCCGTCCCCTGCCCCCGTCATTTACGAATACTACTAGACTAGAAGAGAGAGAGGTCGGCCGAGTGTTAATGAGGCCATACTGTTGCTCGAATTTGGCTGCGAAAACAGGGAAACCGACATGTGGGGCACACCTGTCAGGATGATGTCGCGCAGACTAGTCCAATGGAGGAGCTAACCCACTACCTCCTCGCCACCGGCAACCATTCATGTGGGTCGTGGGGGCCAGCAACGTGGTGCAGCTCCAGCACACCTCTGGACACGGCGACTGTGGTAAGCGACACGGTTATCACCGCTTGAAACACTTGTCTTCAGGGTGCTGAGGGTGGCGCTACTGTGAACAAACCTTCATATGTATCCTCGCCGAGGTCCCGCTCGGGAGGGGCGCGTGAAGACTAGGTCTGAGGGACCTGGCAGGGCAGCGTACGCTAGGCATGACCTGAGCGTAGCCCCCATGCCCATCCCCCTCGCACGACTCTCCCAAAGGGAAAGCGTTGCCGTGAGGCTGAACACTGATCCCGATGGCTCCCTGAGGTTATTGTAGCCGTGAGGTGGCCCTCAGTTGTTAATCACCAGCACAGAGCATGGCGCTTCCGCACTTGCACGGGCATAGCCGCTCCTCGACCATGTCGACTGCCAGTGCGGAGCATGGTGCTTCCACTAGTGCGTGGGACGGGGCTCCCTCTAAGTGGAGCCCTCGAGGCGTGTATAGCCCCACCCTGACACGTGGCTTGAATGACAGGGCAAGAGGAGGTGTGTATCGGCACTCGTGAGCCAGCGCGGGACTCATGAGGCCCTACCTCAAGGCGGGTTGCGCCTAAATTTGATCTCTGAACACTTGTGATAAACCTGCAAGATGGTTAGGCAACCTATGCCGAGTGAATCTCCTGAGGTTATCGCATGAGAAGGCTGAACACCAACGACCCCAGGAGGTGACGTGAATGGGACCGGCCCGCCAGACAGCTCAGTCGCTGGGTTTGTCAATGCTGCAGGGACGGACCCGAGCACAAACGATGTGCCTAATCTTCTCATGTGAAGGTCCGAAAGAAAAACAGCCGACACGCGGCTCCCATGGTAACGAGGCACTAGGTTGCACACCCTAGCTTATCCGCCCGCGATTAGTTCATGCGGATGCAAGGCACCAAGGACCATGGGAGGTGACGAACACAGGAGCTCTTGGGTTTAGCGACGCTGTAGGGACGGACCCGAGCACAGACGCCGTGCCCGCCCTTAATCATAAGGCGGTCGTGGGTGGGTTTGCGAGGGCGTACGAGGATCATGAAAACGAAGTGCCGGACAGGAAGATGATAATCATGAAATAACTCATGGAAGGAGGTAAGCCGGTTCTAGATGCAAAGAACAATACATGCCATAGAGACAGACCCACGGGCCCTGGGGATGATCCATCCCGAGTGGCAATCCCAGCTGAATGACTAGAAGATGCAAAAAGGATACATGCCGCAGGCATAGGCCCATGAGATCTGGGGATAATGCAACCCGTGGGACTCCTCCACTGAATAAACTGGAAAATGTCACCTGGCACCACTGCTGAAGAGATGTTGAAATAGCTGAAGACTGGTGGTCAAGAAGTCGCTCCACATGAGTTGCCTGGGTCTTGAGCCTTGGGGGGCTCTGGAGGCTCAAGGGGGTCGCGAAGAACCATCGCTATCTCCGCTAGGACCTGCTGGTGCCTGGCCTCCTAAGCCACCATGATTCTAGAAGGTGGTGTTGGAATGCAACAGTCGCGTTCAGCAAGCCAAAAGGCATGCGAACGTAGCTGTGAGGGGGGCCCTCGCATCGGCCGATACAGGACGGCCAGTAGAGCCGCTGAGAGGCGACCCTGTTGAGTCCTGGGATGTTGACACAGACGCGCAGCTCACTGTCCTCGCCAGGACAAGGAGCTGCGCCGAGTTGCCTTGGTGATGAACTCCTAAACACCTGGTGTCCTGCGCCTTGTGCCCTCGCGGGGGAAGAGCGTGCTGAAGCACGCCTCCACGTGGTGCCCGAGCGCCTCCCTCGTGACATTGTGTCACGCCCCGAGACCGATGCGCCAGGTGTCTTCGAGTTATTCGCTGCCGTTGCCATGTCATTCGCTTGCGTGTTGCATTTTATCATGTCATCATGTGCATTGCATCATCATGTTTTCAAAACTTGCATCCGTCCCGGTTTCCCTAGTTCCGTCCGTTGTCCGTTCTGAGCCCAGACACACTTGCACGCGCCCGCGGCATGTCCGAAATAGTATTTTATAAGTGGCAGGAAAATGTTCTCGGAATGGGATGAGAGTTGACGTGTGGTGTTATTATAGTGTAGATAGACCGCCTGTCAAGTTTCATCGCATTCGGAGCTCGTTTGATAGCCCAACCGTTATATATATAGTGCCACCGTTGCCGGTATTTTCGTTGAACGTTTTCGGTCTTCGGAAACCCGTGTCGGGCTGCAGTTCTTTTATCTCCTCTCAGTCCAACCCTCCTTCACAGCCCGAGTCCAGCCCACTAAACCCCCCTCCGACCAGAACCGTTCGATTACGATCGGAGGGCTCCGAAACCCCCCTAACCCTAGCCCCTTCTTTTGGACAAACCTAGCCTAAACCTACCCCCTACCTCTAGCCAGCCGCAATCCCCACCTCCTCCTCGAATTCCGTGCCCCCAATCATCTCCCAACCGCCTCCCACCTTCTTCTCCTCGTTTTCCGGTGAGCCCTGACCCTCCTCCACCACTTGGCAGCGAGCCACAGGCCGCGCCGTCACCGGAAACCACCGTCCTGCCAATCCCTGCCTTCCACGTCGCCTCCGCACGCCCGCCAGCCAGTCCCGTGCTGCCATGTAGCTTCGCCATGTCGCCCGCAGCCGCGCGGACCCTCCAGGACCCAGATCGGGCCCTGGGAAGCCCATCGGGTCCCGAAACTCCGCCGCCTCGTGCCTAAGGACGCTCATCCCCGAGCTCCCACTCGACCCGGAAGCCGGTCGCGCTCACCGCCACTGCCTCCGGCGACCAGTCCTCCGGATCCGCCGCCACCAACCCCAGGTCGCTCCGCCCCACTCTCCTTCCTACATCTCAGGGTCCTCTCCTCTCTAATCTCTCTGTCTCTCTCATCTTGCACCTGCCATCCCAAGGGAGGCCGCCATGGACAAGCTCCACTTCGTCGTTTTCTGCGTCCCCGAGTGCCGCCGACCACCTCCGTCACCGGATCTGGGATCCCCTTCACCGGATCCATCCATTCCTGACCTCGCCGGAGCTCTTCCCCGCCGCGCCGTCGTTCCACATAGCCGGCAGCAGCCGTCGAGCCATACTCCTGCCTCTGCTTCGAGAAGAGGAGGACGAGCGCCGCACGTGGGTCGCGCCTGGGCCGCCTCTGGACGCAGCACCTGCCCGGACTCCTCCTCCAGTTGGGCCTTGGCCCATGGGTGAGCCCCAGCGCCCCTCCTTTTTTTCCTACCGCTGACCAACTTGCTTCAGTTTCGACCCATTGGTATTTTTTTCCAGTGCGGCGATTTTCCTTTTATTCCAGCGAATTATAGTTTTATAGAAACCCCCCTGTTGTTCATGCATATTTTATCTCACAAACCGTGCATCGAATCTAAATAAATTATATATGAAACTTGCTTAGAATTTTGTCTAGATTCATAATATCCAACTTTCATCTATGTTTGAAATGTTTATAATGTTGTTTGATTAAATTTGTCCCTATGCCATGTTAAAATGATTTAATTCATAACTATTTAACCGTAGCTCGGTTTGTAACAAACTTTATATGCTTTTGTGGTAGAAAAAATGGCTAGTTTAACATGGTGTACTTGTTTTGCATGTTTAACAACTCTAAAATATGGTTTAGGGCAGAACAACACCAAATCTAAAATATGCACATGAGGAGTTTCCGGACTTGTGGTTTGTTGTTCCGGCCTCATTTAAACTTGCCTAGTTAGGTAGTTTAATTATGCTTCACCCTCTTGCCATGCTAAGAACATTTAATATTGTTGGGTACATAAATGAGAGAGAACTAAATAAGTCACGTGGTGTTCCGTCAATATGCAACTCGTTGCATATTTGAGCTCCACTTAATTTGTAGGATTGTTTGTGCACTTTGCCATGCCATGCTTCATTAAACCGGACACGCATCATACTCGATTGTGCATCATGCCATGTTGATGTGTTGCTTGTTTACTATGGTGTTTGCTTCTTTCCAATGTTGCTTCTTCGGGTTGGTTCCGATAACGTCGTGTTGTGAGGATTCGTTCGACTACGTCCGTTTGTCTTCTTCATGGACTCGTTCTTCTTCCTTCCGGGATCTCAGGCAAGATGATCATATCCTCGAAATCACTTCTATCTTTGCTTGCTTGTTGCTCGCTCTTTTGCTATGCCTATGCTGTGATACCTACCACTTGCTTTTCATGCCTCCTATATTGTTGAACGAAGCCTCTAACCCACCTTGTCCTAGCAAACCGTTGTTTGGCTATGTTACCGCTTTGCTCAGCCCCTCTTATAGCGTTGTTAGTTGTAGGTGAAGATTGAAGTTTGTTCCTTGTTGGAACATGGAGATGTTGTTCCTGGTTGGAACATGTTTACTTGTTGGGATATCACAATATCTCTTATTTAATTAATGCATCTATATACTTGGTAAAGGGTGGAAGGCTCGGCCTTATGCCTGGTGTTTTGTTCCACTCTTGCCGCCCTAGTTTCTGTCATATCGGTGTTATGTTCCCGGATTTTGCGTTCCTTACGCGGTTGGGTAATAATGGGAACCCCTTGACAGTTCGCCTTGAATAAAACTCCTCCAGCAATGCCCAACCTTGGTTTTACCATTTGCACTAACAACCTACCACCTTCCCTTGGGTTCTGCAGACTCAAGGGTCATCTTTATTCTAACCCCCCCGGGCCAGTGTTCCTCTGAGTGTTGGTCCGAACTGAGCTGCCTACGGGGCCACCTCGGGGAAACTTGAGGGTTGGTTTTACTCGTAGCTAGTCTCATCTGAGTTTGCCCTGAGAAAGAGATATGTGCAGCTCCTATCGGGATTTGTCGGCACATTCGGGGGGTGTTGCTGGATTTGTTTTAACTTGTCGAAGTGTCTTGTAGAACCGGGATACCGAGTCTGATCGGAATGTCTCGGGAGGAGGTCTATTCCTTTGTTGACCGTGAGAGCTTGTCATGGGCTAAGTTGGGACTCCCCTGCAGGGATTTGAACTTTCGAAAGCCGTGCCCGCGGTTATGGGCAGATGGGAATTTGTTAATGTCCGGTTGTAGAAAACCTGAAGTTGACCTTAATTAAAAATGCTTCAACCGCGTGTGTAACCGTGATGGTCTCTTTCCGGCGGAGTCCGGGAAGTGAACATGGTGTTGGAGTTATGCTTGACGTAGGTTGTTCTAGGATCACTTCTTGATCATACTTTTATCCACCGTGCATTGCCTTCTCTTCTTGCTCTCTTTTGCGTATGTTAGCCACCATATATGCTAGTCACTTGCTGCAGCTCCACCTCATGCCTTTACCTTACCCATAAGCTTAAATAGTTTTGATCGTGAGGGTGCGAGATTGCTGAGTCCCCGTGGCTCGCATATACGTCCAAAACCAGCTTGCAGGTGCCGTTGAACCGTGCAGATGACGCAACCCAGCTCAGGAGGAGCTCGTTGAAGATCTTGTCCTTTATGTTGTTTCATTCTAGTAGATCAGTAGTGGAGCCCAGTTGGGGTCGATCGGGGATCTGTGCAGCATTTGGGGTAGTCTTCTTTTATTTTGGCTCCGTAGTTAGGCCTTGATTGTATCTGGATGATGTAATGCTTTGTTCTTGTATTTGTGTGAAGTGGCGATTGTAAGTCAGCTATGTATCTCTTTCCCTTATGTATTACATGGGTTGTGTGAAGATTACCTCACTTGCGACATTGCTTTCGATGCGGTTATGCCTCTAAGTCGTGCTTCAACACGTGGGAGATATAGCCACATCGAGGGTGTTACAAGTTGGTAATCAGAGCCTTCCCCGACCTTAGGAGCCCCCACTGCTTGATCGAATTAGCTATCGTTGTTGAGTCTAGAAAAATGTTTTGAGTCATTTAGGAATTATATATCGGAGAGTTTAGGAATTCTTTTTACTCCCCAGTCCCTTCATTGCTTTGGTAAGGCATCCTGACATAGAGTTTTGTCTCTTCTCTTCTCAAATTTCACTAAGTTTTTTTTAGGATCACGCGGGTATCTTGGAATCGTTCCGATGGTTTTGTGACGAGAACATTCTCTTGGTGCCTCCTGTCAGGGGTTTTGTGGAAGTGTCCCGGGGAGTTGAGCTCTGAGGTGTTGTCATCATAATTTTATCGTTGCAGTTCTGGAATACCTGAGTTTAGTTTCGCCGACATCGAAAATCTCTTTTATGCAGTTCGTTGGTGAGATAACCTCGACGCCACCCAGTACTGGGGCGGGAGTTCGGGAGTATTGCCATAATTCGTATAACGGATGCTTTTCGAAGGTTGAGGTAGACGATTTCCGAAAGTTTCTTGGTTATGTGTTGAAGGATGGATACAGCTGGATGTAGGATTTGCTAGATTTGGGTGAGATATTATGCTTCCCCTGTATCCCCAACACCTGATTGCATAACCGGAAAATTTTGGGAGTTTATAAGTGGGAATTCAAGTATCTCTTAGGATATCTTTCCAACAGATGTATGATATGAAATTGGGGTTCGACGTCTAGTGGTCCGCCTATTCACGGTCGGTTTTACAGTGGTCTCGTTGTGTCTTAAAGAGTTCTTGGCTATGCCGACTCGGGGACGCTTCGTATGTCATGTGCACTGCCTTGTACATGATGGTGCTGTACGATCGAGCCCGTGTAGGCCCCACCACGAAAACTTCAGACGAAATCTCTATCATATGTTTGTTCTGGCTTATTCCCCAAGTCAATCCTTTGTTTTGTTTTGAGTTGTGGTATTCCAGTTGGTTCAGAGACAAATGTTGATTCCATACCTTCTCTAAACGGTGTTCTCATGTTCAGATGTGAATACAAATCCTTCATGATAATCGAGTTTGTCATGTCAATCCTTTTTCAACCGGCGTGTTTCTCTTCAAGTGGATCCGATCACTTCAACTTTCGCAAGATCAATTATCAGTTCTTCTCAATGGTGTTTGTTTCATTCGTCTCCAAGGTGCCTTTGTTTTCCCACCCTCCCACCCTTGTTTCTTCAAGGACTCAGATTTCTTAATCAAGTATCCTTTGATTCATGTGAAGTCTCTCCATTCTTTTCCTTCATATTCTTATCCGGTGATTCTCATGAAGATTCTGACGGAGCTTCTAGTTTATCATTTTTCATTCTTTTCTTCTTCAGTGGATCCAATTCAAGCTTTGTTGGTCATATCCTTTTCCTCATTTCAATGCCTTCTCATACCGGTGCACTTCATAATAATTCACTTCTCGCTATTCATTTGTTCCGGCGTGCTCAAGTTTTCTCAAAAGGCTCATCTTGTCATTCAAGAGCTTTTTAAGCTCTTTCGAGATTGTTATCTCATTCATGTCATTTAATTCAACCGGTGCAACCTCTCTTTTAAATCATTCAACGGTGTTTCTTTGAGTGGGCCCTAACCCACAGGTCTTTTTCCAGGATCTTAGCTGACTCTTCCTATTTTCCCGGAGCTATCCTCAAAATTTCCTTTCGAAGTTTGACATAAGTATGATTTATCATCAGTTAAATGTCTTTCTTCAAGATCTTTCAAATTCATTTCATTGTTGATTCAAATTTTATATTCTTCTTTATTCCGGTGCCTCAATAATTCTTGGTGGTGTTTCTCGTCGTCATTCTCAACATTTGAAGACCGAAGAAGAGTTTTTTTTCCTCCGTATCTTATCCGTTCTCTCAGAGACTCGTGGTTCTAGCTTGATGCCATCCTCTCATAATTGTTTTGATCATGATAATTCTTTTCACCCATCCGGAGCAATTCAAGATTCTTTTCAGTTTGTTTCTCCGGAGCCCATCATCTCAGAATTTATTCATTCTCAGCTTTCAGCTATGGTTCTCCAAATCTTACCGGTGCTTCGTTCAAGTGATCTCTAATCAGTTCGTGATCCCTTCGTTCTCATGTATCTAGATTCTCTCGAGCATCTTCATTCATTTGCTAATTCTTCCCGATGATTCATTATCTTTTATTCGTTCATTTTCAATTCTTACGGTGGTTCGTTCAAGATTTCTTCTTCTTTCTTATCATATCAATTTATTCGTTGTTTCAACCCTTCTGGTGGTTCGTTCAATACCTTCCCAAGTCTGATGTTATATCTCTCTTAATCTTTTGTACGAGAATAAGTAATATGCCAAATCCAGTGATTGTCATCAATTTAAATTGGTGAAGGATAAGCATAATGTAATTCTTACTCTTGTTTCATCCAAGTGATTTAATTCCTTATTCCGGAGGTTCATCAAAATTCTTGGGTTCAATAGCTCATCTTTATTTTCCCGGAGTTCCTAGCTCTCGCAATTACATCACCACAGATATTCATCTAAATCATTGCAAGGCTTCAACCTTATTCTTTTCATCCTCCATTTCCTTTGATCATTCTTTTATTACCGGAGTTCCTCATGGTTGTTCGTCAAGGATTCTTTTCATTCTTCAATTGTTTTTCAAGATATCTCTCGAAGCGATGATCCGCCAAAATATACTTCAATTTTTGTTCTTCTCGCAATCCAGAGTGCATCCTTTCTTTCGTATCATTGGAGGTGGTATTATGTCATTCTTGATAATTTGAGTTCATGTTTCATGATTCACAAGTTGTCTGGAATGACATATTTTAAACCCATCATTTTCAATTTGTTCATGAGTTCCTTGGTAACCCATCAATCTCTTCATTGGAGTTATCTTGGGTTATATTTCACCTAAACCCTTCCCTAAGGATTGTTGCTATTTATGGTGCTCATAAATGACCCAAGTTCTTCATTTATCCTCCCGGTGAAATAAGTTCTCATCTCCTTGTTGATATCAATCCAATCTATTGTTTTCCGTGAGTGGCAGAATTTCACCTCATAGTTTTGAGTTGTTCTCCATAAGCCCACTACAAGCTTACTCTTTTCGTTGTTGGTTTTTTCCAACAACTCCGTTCGACCCTTCTCTTAAGGATGCATTTTCAATATCTTTTGTGGCAGAAGCTGGCATTTTCTTCTCCATTCCTTTCTTTCAATTATCTATCTTCTATTATTTTGTTCCGGAGGCATTGTGTTGTTACCCTTTTCTGTCATCATCTCGAGTTGTGAAGATCATGTTCTTTTCGTGCTTATCCTTTAACCGGATTGTGTGCCATTCTGCTCAAGTTCTTTTCGCCTTATCAAAGCCTTGCATCTCTTTTAACCGGAGTGATGTCTGAGATATTTCTTACTCGTTCCATTCATTTAATAGTTCCGGAGGCAGTATTTTGTAATGTCATCAAGTATCTTCTCATCTTATCAAGTTCTTATTCAATTTCCTTTCTTTTCAATCGGAGTGCTGCCCAAAGTTGCTCTTCCTTGTTTCTCTTTTCTGACGGAGGCTGTTAACTTCATTCATCTCCATTTTATTCTTTTCTCAAATTGGCTTAACCTTTTCAAGGTTCTTTGGTTTCACTTGTTTGTCAAAGAAGCAACTTAGTTTTACCTCTTCTCTTTCTCTTCCGTTTTTCCCTCCGGTGCCATTCTAGATCTCGGGACGAGATCCTCTCGTAGTGGTGGAGTGTTGTAACGCCCCGAGACCGATGCGCCAGGTGTCTTCGAGTTATTCGCTGCCGTTGCCATGTCATTCGCTTGCGTGTTGCATTTGATCATGTCATCATGTGCATTGCATCATCATGTTTTCAGAACTTGCATCCGTCCCGGTTTCCCCAGTTCCGTCCGTTGTCCGTTCTGAGCCCAGACACACTTGCACGCGCCCGCGGCATGTCCGAAATAGTATTTTATAACTGGCCAGAAAATGTTCTCGGAATGGGATGAGAGTTGACGTGTGGTCTTATTATAGTGTAGATAGACCGCCTGTCAAGTTTCATCGCATTCGGAGCTCGTTTGATAGCCCAACCGTTATATATATAGCGGCACCGTTGCCGGTTTTTTCGTCGGACGTTTTCGGTCTTCGGAAACCCGTGTCGGGCTGCAGTTCTTTTATCTCCTCTCAGTCCAACCCTCCTACACAGCCCGAGTCCAGCCCACTAAACCCCCCTCCGACGGGAACCGTTCGATTACGATCGGAGGGCTCCGAAACCCCCCTAACCCTAGCCCCTTCTCTATATATATACACCTTCCCTAGCCCATTTTTGGACAAACCTAGCCTAAACCTACCCCCTACCTCTAGCCAGCCGCAATCCCCACCTCCTCCTCGAATTCCGTGCCCCCAATCATCTCCCAACCGCCTCCCACCTTCTTCTCCTTGTTTTCCGGCGAGCCCCAACCCTCCTCCACCACTTGGCAGCAAGCCACAGGCCGCGCCGTCACCAGAAACCACCGTCCTGCCAATCCCCGCCTTCCACGTCGCCTCCGCACGCCCGCCAGCCAGTCCCGCGCTGCCATGTGGCTTCGCCACGTCGCCCTAGCCGCTCCCAGCCGCGCGGACACTCTAGGACCCAGATCGGGCCCTGGGAAGCCCATCGGGTCCCGAAACTCCACCGCCTCGTGCCTGAGGACGCTCGTCCCCAAGCTCCCGCTCGACCTGGAAGCCGGTCGCGCTCACCGCCGCTTCCTCCAGCCACCAGTCCTACGGATCCGCCGCCACCAACCCCAGGTCACTCCGCCCCACTCTCCTTCCTACATCTCAGGGTCCTCTCCTCTCTAATCTCTCTGTCTCTCTCATCTTGCACCTGCCATCCCAAGGGAGGCCGCCATGGATGAGCTCCACTTTGCCATTTTCCGCGTCCCCGAGTGCCGCCGGCCACCTCCGTCACCGGATCTAGGATCCCCTTCACCGGATCCATCCATTCCTGACCTCTCCGGAGCTCTTCCCCGCCGCGCCGTCGTTCCACATAGCCGGCAGCAGCCGCCGATCCATACTCCTGCCTCTGCATCGAGCAGAGGAGGACGAGCGCCGCACGTGGGTCGCGCCTGGGCCGCCACTAGACGTAGCACCTGCCCGGCCTCCTCCTCCAGTTGGGCCTTGGCCCATGGGTGAGCCCCAGCGCCCCCCCTTTGTTTCCTACCGCTGACCAACTTGCTTCAGTTTCGACCCATTGGTATTTTTTTCCAGTGCGGCGATTTTCCTTTTATTCCAGCGAATTACAGTTTTATAGAAACCCCCCTGTTATTCATGCATATTTTATCTCACAAATCGTGCATCGGATCTAAATAAATTATATATGAAACTTGCTTAGAATTTTGTCTAGATTCATAATATCCAACATTAATCTATGTTTGAAATGTTTAAAATTTTGTTTGATTAAATTTGTCCCTATGCCGTGTTAAAATGATTTAATTCATAACTATTTAACCGTACCTCGGTTTGTAACAAACTTTATATGCTTTGGGGGTAGAAAAAATGTCTAGTTTAACATGGTGTACTTGTTATGCATGTTTAAAAACTCTAAAATATGGTTTAGGGCATAACAACACCAAATCTAAAATATGCACATGAGGAGTTTTTGGACTTGTGGTTTGTTGTTCCGGCCTCATTTAAACTTGCCTAGTTAGGTAGTTTAATTATGCTTCACCCTCTTGCCATGCTAAGAACATTTAATATTGTTGGGTACATAAATGAGAGAGAACTAAATAAGTCACATGGTGTTCCGTCAATATGCAACTCGTTGCATATTTGAGCTCTTCATGGACTCGTTCTTCTTCCTTGCGGGATCTCAGGAAAGATGATCATACCCTCGAAATCACTTCTATCTTTGCTTGCTAGTTGCTCGCTCTTTTGCTATGCCTATGCTGCGATACCTACCACTTGCTTTTCATGCCTCCTATATTGTTGAACCAAGCCTCTAACCCACCTTGTCATAGCAAACCGTTGTTTGGCTATGTTACTGCTTTGCTCAGCCCCTCTTATAGCGTTGTTAGTTGCAGGTGAAGATTGAAGTTTGTTCCTTGTTGGAACATGGAGATGTTGTTCCTGGTTGGAACATGTTTACTTGTTGGGATATCACAGTATCTCTTATCTAATTAATGCATCTATATACTTGGTAAAGGGTGGAAGGCTCGGCCTTATGCCTGGTGTTTTGTTCCACTCTTGCCACCCTAGTTTTCGTCATATCGGTGTTATGTTCCCGAATTTTGCGTTCCTTACGTGGTTGGGTAATAATGGGAACCCCTTGATAGTTTGCCTTGAATAAAACTCCTCTAGCAATGCCCAACCTTGGTTTTACCATTTGCACTAACAACCTACCACCTTCCCTTGGGTTCTGCAGACTCAAGGGTCATCTTTATTCTAATCCCCCCGAGCCAGTGCTCCTCTGAGTGTTGGTCCGAACAGAGCTGCCTGCGGGGCCACCTCGGGGAAACTTGAGGGTTGGTTTTACTCGTAGCTAGTCTCATCTGAGTGTGCCCTAAGAAAGAGATATGTGCAGCTCCTATCGGGATTTGTCGGCACATTCGGGCAGTGTTGCTGGATTTGTTTTTACTTGTCGAAGTGTCTTGTAGAACCGGGATACCGAGTCTGATCGGAATGTCTCGGGAGGAGGTCTATTCCTTCGTTGACCGTGAGAGCTTGTTGTGGGCTAAGTTGGGACTCCCCTGCAGGGATTTGAACTTTCGAAAGCCGTGCCCGCGGTTATGGGCAGATGGGAATTTGTTAATGTCCGGTTGTAGAAAACCTGAAGTTGACCTTAATTAAAAATGCTTCAACCGCGTGTGTAACCGTGATGGTCTCTTTCCGGCGGAGTCCGGGAAGTGAACACGGTGTTGGAGTTATGCTTGACGTAGGTTGTTCTAGGATCACTTCTTGATCATACTTTTATCGACCGTGCCTTGCCTTCTCTTCTTGCTCTCTTTTGCGTATGTTAGCCACCATATATGCTAGTCGCTTGCTGCAGTTCCACCTCATTCCTTTACCTTACCCATAAGCTTAAATAGTTTTGATCGCGAGGGTGCGAGATTGCTGAGTCCCCGTGGCTCATAGATACTTCCAAAACCAGCTTGCAGGTGCCGTTGAACCGTGCAGATGACGCAACCCAGCTCAGGAGGAGCTCGTTGAAGATCTTGTCCTTTATGTTGTTTCGTTCTAGTCGATCAGTAGTGGAACCCAGTTGGGGTCGATCGGGGATCTGTGTAGCATTTGGGGTAGTCTTCTTTTATTTTGGCTCCGTAGTTGGGCCTTGATTGTATCTGGATGATGTAATGCTTTATTCTTGTATTTGTGTGAAGTGGCGATTGTAAGCCAGCTATGTATCTCTTTCCCTTATGTATTACATGGGTTGTGTGAAGATTACCTCACTTGCGACATTGCTTTCAATGCGGTTATGCCTCTAAGTCGTGCTTCGACACGCGGGAGATATAGCCGCATCGAGGGCGTTACACATTGGCCAGGTCAGAGGCCCTCCAGAAGAGAGCCCCCGAGCCCAGCCTGAGGGGGGCACCGGGCGCGCCTTCCTATGTGAGGGAGGGAGGCCCCCCATTCGTGGGCGCAGATCCTGAGGAAGTGCCACCGGACGCACCGCTCCCCTAAGGTTCCTGGTGGAGCAACTACTTCTTTTTCTTGGGGACTCAAGCCTCGGGAGTGTAGATAGCGCCTTCGTTGTCGGGGTTCTCGACATCTGTAGCCTGGAAGGCACGCACGAGGGAGCACACTGCGTACTTCTCCTCGCAAGTGACTGAGATGACATCGCGGCTCCCTGGCATCTTGAGGACATTGTCACCATGATGAGTCACTGCGATGAACGTGGCTAGGGCCAGGTACCCAAGGATAGCGATGTATGGAAGACGGATGTGGGTGACATGGAAGTCAATGTGCACTGTGCGGTAGTTGTCACGCTGGCCGAAGGTGACAGGGAGGCGGATCTACCCTATCGGGGTGGTGGAGCCATCAGTCACTCCTGAGAAGGCTTTGGCGGGCTGAAGCTGGTCATAGGGCACTTGGAGTCGGTCGAATGTTTCGATAGACAGAACATTGAGCCCCGCACCGCCATCGATGAGGGTTTTGGTGACGAGGACATTGCTGATGATGGGTGAGCAGAGCATCGGGAGGGCGCCGACAGTTGCTGTGCACTTGAGCTGGTCGGATGAGCTGAAGGTGACGGTCCACTTGGACCACCTGAGCGGACACGTAGCCTCGAGCTTGGAAAGGACCGCATTCACCTCGCGGGCGAACTGCTTGAAGGTGCGATGTGAGGCTGGGGCTTGGGCGCCGCCCAAGATGCAGGCTACGTCACGAGGATCCTGGAAGCCCCAGCCCCCTCATCCTGGTGGTGATCGTCATTCCTTCTCGGCGCTGGTGGCAGCGGAGGGAGGCCAGCGTTGCCCTGAGGATGATCCTCACAAGGCCGGTCCCTCCAGGCGCCCTCGCGAGGTTGAGCCTTCCAGCGTTCCTCGCGAGGCTGATCGCGCCACTCCTGGCGAGGGCTGCGGTCGTCCCAGCATCCTCCTCTTCGGCCTCCTCCGCAACCATAGCCTCGATCGCTGCGCTCGGGGCAACGACCGAGGGGCCCCTCACGGATGGCCCTGAGCTCCCGGCAGTCGTTGGTGTTATGGTTGTGCATGTTGTGGAAGACGCAGAACGGGCGGCTGCTCTTGGATGACTCTGGGTTATCACAGCCGAGCTTCATCTCAGGTTCAGCCGCGAGCACGGCTGCCCCCTGCGTTTAATGTCCTTGGCCTTGGCCTTCTTGTCCTTCGGGTCGGTCTCTGGGAGCTCGAGGAGGGAGAGGCATCCTTCCTCAGCTCTTGCACACTTGGTTGCCATGTTGAACATCTCCAGAGTTGTGCACAGGTCCGCGTGTATGGCGAGCTCTTCCTTCATCTTGACGTCGCGAACACCATCAGTGAATGCAGAGATCATGGCCTCGTTCGACACCTTGGGGATCTTGATATGAACGCTATTGACGCACTGGATGTACTTCTGCAGGGTCTCCCATGGCTGCCGTTTGATGCGCCGCAGGTCACCCGCGGCAGGCAGGCGGTGGTGAGTGCCCTAGAAGTTGGCGACGAAACGCTCGCGCATCTCGCCCCAATAGGAGATCGATCCCACGGGCAGGTTCAGGAGCCAAGAACGTGACCCATCCTTGAGGGCCATGGGAAACCAGTTCGCCATAACCTTCTCATCGACGTTGGCCACCTTGATGCTTATCTCGTAGAGCTGCAAGAACTTAGCAAGGTTGGGGTGTCGTCGTAGTGTGGAGGCAGGTCGGGCTTGAACTTCCCGGCCAAACGACGTTGCGTAGCTCTGGAGTGAAGGTGTGGCAACCCGCCGTGGTCACGGGCGCTCGTCATGGAGGCAGAGCCTGATCTTCGGGCTGGCGCGCAGTAATGGCAGGTGGCACGCGGTCCAGACGTGGTGGTGTTGGGAGCGCACGCGCCTCAGCTTGCGGCCGCTCGACCACCTGGCAGCTTTCTTCTTCCCGCGTATGTGCCCTGCGTGGAGGGTCACACCTTGGGGCCTCGTGCCTTGTTTTGATGATGGCATCTTGATGGGGAGGTGCAGGAAGCGCTCTGTGGGCTACGCCACCTGCAGCAGGTGGCTGGCGCGGCAGTCGGAGAAACAGTGCAGGAGAGCCCCCAGTGGCGCTGACGAGCTCTGCGATGTGGTCCAGCCAATCCTCGTAGAGGTCGTCGATGGGGCAATAGCGCAGGAGCTCGCACTCCTTGAGCAAAGCGGCCTGCGACTTCACTGGGCCGTGACGAGCGTGGGATGACAAACTAGCTGGGGTCAGCGACGGGGTGGCGGTGCACCCATCACGCCGCACCGAGGGGTGAAGTGACGAAGCTTGTTGTTCGTGCTCCACCAGGCCGGTGGCGGCGTTGGTGGCGGGCGACGGGGAGGCCCGCCAGCAGGCGCCGTTTGGGCGACGCAAGTGGCAAGGGTGGCCCGACGCTTAGTACGGGCTCGATGGGCGTCAACCACGGAAGCGGTGGCGAATCAGTCAATGGAAGAGAGGCTCCGATGCACCCCTACATGGTGCGCCAAATGTTAGATTGAGGGTTCCGCAGACCCTTGAGAGATTCGAACACTGGAGTGCGTGCAAAGAACTAGTCCTCCCCAGTCTACCTACCCACCGATCCCACGACCTAGCTCGACGAACCAAATGGACAAGAGACACAATAGTTTACCTAGGTTCGGGCCACATTGCGGTGTAAAACCCTACTGCTTCTTTGTGGAGTATTGGCCTCAAGGGTCTGTAGATGAACTAGTACAATTGTCGAACAGCCTCAAGAGGTGAGGTGTTCTTGTGCTCGATGAGCTGGCGAGCTGGTCGGGGTGGAGTGGATCTGATCCTCCCCTCTCTCTCCCTCCTTCCTCTCTCTCTCTCTCTCTCCTTGGTGGTGGCTAAGTCCTATTTATAGTGGCCTTGGTCCTCTTCATGAAAGGCGGGAAGGGATCCCACAACGGCCAAATTCAAAGGAAGACAACTAGTACATGCCATCCTGACAAAAGTAGTATTTGCCTGCAAAAGCTCCTGGTTGTGACGCCGCGGTGGGCTCCGTGATGACCTTCGTCCTACCGTCCTGGAGGTCTTGGTCTTTGTTGCACCAGAATGGAAACCTTTAGCTGATACCTCGGGACTCCATGCCCATGCTTGCCTTCTTAGCACCAAAGAGGAAATTGGTACTCTGCGCCCGCTGCCGCCCGCCTGGCCTTGGTCGTTATGGCTCACATCATACAAACCTCACGAGGTGCACCTTGCATTGATATCTCCGCTCCTCGGGAGCCTGCCTTGGGAAGCCGCCCCCAGGTAGGGATGGCAATGGGTCGGGTTTGGGGCGGGTGGAGCTGGTCCAAATCCAAGCCATGACCCATCTTCCTACCCTCTGCACATCGATCAAATTATCCATGGGCACAACTTGTGCCCATGCCCAAACCCGCTGGATACCCACATACCCATGGAGCTCCATGGGCATAGAAAATTTAGCATGAAGCCTTTCCAAAGATCAAATTAACTCATCATCATTCACTCACAAATGACAACATAAGCTACATGCATAAGTAGGTAACAAGTAATACGATGAGTCCTTAAGTGTGACATACCAGAGGTTGATTCTGTGGCATGTAACTCATGTCACAAGTTGCATATTTCCCGCCATTTCCCATTGATTCGCTCTTTCTACTATCATTGGCATATGGCCCCACATGTCATACGGGTATCCATTGGATATCCATGGAGCACAAACTATAACCATGCCCAACCCAGCTGGTCGTGGGTATCCATATCCACACACCCAAGGGCAGAAATGTGCTCCATACCCTTGCCCAACCGGGTCGGGTATCCATGGGTATCCAGATCCATGGATAAAATTGCCATCCCTACCCTCAGGGAGGTCTTGGTGTCGTCCACCTCGCGAGGCTTGGCCCCTCGTGAGGGTCTTAGGTTGTTGATCCTGAAGCTGGGTCGTACTAGGCCGTCGATGGTGCCACGTCATGGGCCGCATGCAGGCAAGTCTGGGTACCCCCGGTCCCAGGACGCCGACAGTTGGGACCCATAGCTAAATCATCGCACGCAAGGAAGTGCGTCCATATTATGGGGAAAATGATTCTTCCCGCTGACAGCTGGGACCCACCAGCTATATCTTCGCACGCAAGGAAGTGCTTCCTTATCCTCCCTTACACCTGGGACTCACCTGGTCCAACCGTATGTAGGGTTGTCTGTCTGATCGCGAACATGTATGTACATACTAGTTGATCGCTCTCTCTGCAATGATGAACCGTGACTGAGTAAAGAGATGCACGTGTCGTAGTAGAGGCGTGGACGTAGCATGTCACGCAGTCTCTTCTATATATATCGTGTACATGTAAGTACATTCATGCTGTAACAAAGTAAATACGGCTACGTACGTACATACGGGCGGGCTCGTGTACGTGGAGAGGCAATGGATGGCGGCAACGTCATCATGTTCATCGGCAGCTAACCGGCTGGGTCGGAATGGAGGAAACAACATCATGTTCACCGGGAGCCAAGTGACTAGGTCATAGCACATCCCGTTCATCGAGAGCGAAGCCACTGGGTTAGAACGCGTCTTGTTCATCAGGAGCCAACCAGCTTGGATTGAATAGCCGGAACGGTGTTTGGCCTACCGCAAAATGGAGGAAAACAGCCTTCTGTTCGACCGCGTACGGTCAAAACGGGGTCCTGTTCATCGGGAAGGGTCTGGTGTTTCGTAGAACGGAGTAAACAACATTCTCTTTTAGTGCCTACGGTTGAAATGAGGTCCTGTTGATCGGGAGGGGTGTGGCGTACCGCAAAACAGAGGAAATTGACTTGTGTTGGAGCGCTTACGGTCGAAACGGGGTCCTAGTCATCAGGAGGGGTGTGGCATACCGCAAAACGGGACTCCATGGCCTACTTTTTATCCACTGTCTACTGCCTCGCTCTAGCCTCCACGGGTTACTGTTCATCCACCATCGACTTTCTCCAGCCTCCACCTGCTACTGTTCATCCACCGTCGACTTCCTCCTATCTCCACCTGCCATTGTTCATCCATGGGGTCCTGTTCATCCAGCCTCCACCGGCTACTGTTCAACCAGCCCCCCACGACGTCCTGTTCATCCACCCCAACCGGCTCGATCGGGTGTTGTGTGGCGGCCTCCTCTCGATCGGGGTCCTGTTCATCCAGCGGCAACGACATCTACTACCACGGGGTCCTTTCATCCAACGCCCACTAAGAACTATTCATCCAACCCCCAACAATGGTCACTGTTCATCAAGAAGCAGCAGCAGGTTTCGATCGGCTTCAGTTAGCAGTAGTAGCGAAGGAATCACTCGGGTTTAGTTAACAACCAAGGGATCGAGCACTCGGGTTCAGTAACGTAGCTAGTGTAATCGCTCAGGTTTAGTAAGTGAATGCCTAGCTCGGCTTCAGCTAGAGCTCAACGCCTCGCACACACGCGCTGTATGAGAGAAATGCACAATCCCTCCGTGCATTGCTCGTCCCCGACCACCCACCGTAACCAGGAACTGCCCTAAATTTTCCTCGCCTTCGCTTCTACCATGATTTTTTCAGTCATGGATGGCCCAAAGAATGTCATGCTGGTGTGTACCCGGCCCGCCCAGGACAAAAAGCCCATTTTCTATCATGTTTTTTTTCATAGAAGTAGGAGCCCAGTACATCTCTGATGATATGTGCTTTTGTCACAATTATTGCCATAGAAGTGTCATAAGCATGACATATTTTTTTCATTCGAGCCAAAATGTCACAGATGCGTCTTTTTTTGTAGTGAACGTATCTATAGTTTTTATTGTTCCAAGCTGTTATATTATCATTCTTGGATGTTTTACATTCATTTTATAGCAACTTTATATCATTTTTTCGAACTAACCTATTAACATAGTACTCAGTGCCAGTTATAGTTTTTTACTTGTTTTTTACTTTGCACAATATCCATATCAAACAGAGTCCAAACACAGCGATACTTTATGGAGATTTTTTTCTGCCCAGAAGACAACTTGGGAGCCAAGGAAGTGCACGAGGGAAGGCCCGTGGGGCCCGCCACCCACATGGGCGTGCGAGAGGCCCAGACGCACCCTGATGGTTGGTGGGGCCCACAGAGGTCCTTTCCACTGCCTCTTAGCTCTATAAATACCCAAATATTCCAGAAACCGTATGGGAGTCGATGAAACACAATTCTAGCTGCCGCAAGTTCCAGAACCACTGGATCCAATCTAGAGGCCCGTTCCGGCACCTTGCCAGAGGGGAACATGATCACAAAGGAGTTCATCATCCTCATTGGTTCTCCTTCGATGATGCGTGAGTAGTTTACCACAGACCTACGGGTCTGTAGGCAGTAGTTGGATGGCTTCTTCTCTCTTTTTGATTCTCAATACAATATTCTCGTCGATGTTCTTGGAGATCTACTTGATGTAATGACTTTTTGCGGTGTGTTTGTTGGGATCCGATGAATTGCGAGTTTATGATCAGTTCTATCTATGAATATTATTTGAGTCTTCTCTGATCTCTTATATGCATGATTATTATAGCCTCGTATTTCTTCTTTGAAACTCGATTGATTTTTCTCGCAATGGGAAGAGGTACTTTGTGATGTTCGATCTTGTAGTGGTTAATCTTAGTGACAGAAGGAGGCATGACACGCCTGTATCATTGCTATTAAGAATAAAAAGGTGGGGTCTATTCCTACATGAATAGATCTTGTCTACATCATGTCATCCTTCTTATTGCATTACTCAATTTTTCCATGAACTTAATACCCTATATGCATGCTAGATAGTGGTCGATCTGTGGAGTAAGAGTAGTAGATGTAGGCAGGAGTCGGTGTACTAATCTTGGACGTGATGCACATTGATACATCTCCAACGTATCTATAATTTAAGAAGTATTCATGCCATTTTTACAACAATTTTATATGGTTTAGGTATGATTTGAATGGAACTAACCATGACTGACGATGTTTTCAGCAGAACTACCATGGTGTTGTTTTTTGTGTGGAAATAAAAGTTCTCCAAATGCAACAAAACTTTTTGACGATTTTTTTGGAAAAAATAGGCACTAGAATCTTTGTGGGAGGACAAGAAGGTGAAGGAGGTGGCCACCACCCACCAGGGTGTGCCAGGGGCCTTGCCCGTGTGCTGGTGGGTGGTGAGCCACTCGAAGCTCATCTGGACATGAGACCGATGCCAAAAAATCATATAAATACGCAATCCACCAGAAATAACCCTAGATCAAAAGTTCCGCCGCCGCGAGCCTCTGTAGCCACGAAAAATCAATCTAGACCCTGTTCCGGCACCCTGCCGGAGGGGGAAATCATCATCGATGGCCATCTTCATCATCCGAGCAGCCAGCATGATGAGAAGGGAGTAGTACACCCTCAGGGCTAAGGGTTTGTACCAGTAGCTATGTGTTTAATCTCTCTCTCTCTCTCTCTCTCTCTCTCTCGTGTTCTTGAGTTGGCATGGTTTTGATGTATCGTGGGCTTTCTTAATATTGTTGGATCATGAGGTTTTTCCCCTCTCTATCTTGTTGTGATGAATTGAGTGTCCCTTTGAGATTTCGTTTTCTCGGATTGTATACTTTTATGGATTTGAGAGCACTTGACGTGTGTCTTGCTATGTATACCCATGGTGACAATGGGGTATAATATTGATTCACTTGATATATGTTTTGCCACTCAACTCACGGATTCCCGAGGTGACATTGGGGTAATCTATGCATAGGGGTTGATGCACGTTTTCATCCTTGATTCTCCAGTAGAAATCTTTGGGAACTCTTTGAGGTTCTTTGTGTTGGATTGAGTATTATGAAATTGTTTGATGCATATCATATAATTAACTCACGGATACTCGCGGTGACATTGGAGTATCTAGGTGACATTAGAGTGGGTTGATGTGTATCATATGGTGTTATTTTAGTACGTACTCTTGGATAGATCGATCGAAAAGGATAAGTTGGTATTATTTTAGTACGAACTCTTAGATAGATCGATCATAAAGGATAACTTTGAGGTGGTTTCGTACCCTACAAGCAATGTCTTCTAATGTTCTGCGCTAGATAGGAACTTTGGACTGATTCTTCATCCCACATTGAGGGACGGTTATATGATCCAATTATATTAGCATTGTTGCGAGATTGCACTAGCGAAAGTACGGACCCTATACCTTGTTCCTAAGCATTGCAATACCGTTTGTGCTCACTTTTGTTACTTGCTACGTTGTTGTTTTTCTTGTTCCTATTACAAAAATCAATATCTACTAGCATTACTACGCTTGTATCGCCATCTCTTCGCCAAACTAGTGCACCTATAAAAATTACCATTGCATTTGGTGTGTTGGCGACACAAGAGACTTTTTGTTATTTGGTTGCGGGGTTGTTTGAGAGAGACCATCTTCATCCTACGCCTCCCACGAATGGATAAACCATAGGTCGTTGACTTGAGGGAAAATTTCTACTGTCCTACAAAACTCTGCGCTTCGAGGCCCAACACGAGTCTACAAGAACAAGTTGTGTCGTAGGCATCAAGCTATTTCTGGCACCTTTGCTTGGGAGGTGAGTGCTTGAAAGTATATCTTTATATCTTGCAATTGAATCTTTTAGTTTCTTGTTTTATTACTAGTTTGGTTTATAAAATAAAACTACAAAAAAAAGAAATGGAATTGAGCTGGCCTCATATTATTTGTCTTTATCATGTCTAACTTGAAAATGATGGAAAGGAAAATTGTGCTCAATTGATAGAAGAAGAATTAAATAAAATGTTTGGCATAAATGATGAGCATGATTGCAATGTTGTTAGTATAAATTCTTTAAATTTCCATGATTCTAATGATATGCAAATCCACAAGCTTGGGGATGATATGTTTGATGAAGGTGATATTTTTAGTCCCCCAAGATTTTATGTGCAAATTTTTTATAATGATTGCATGACTCCTATTTATGATGATTATTATGACCATTGTTAAAGAAATCGGTAACTGATAGCTGCTCGGCCAGCTTGGGAGTATCCACTAATCGGTGAATCGGCCTATTAACTAGATTAATCGGTCGACCATTAATCCGTAAATTAAATAGGAACTTGCCATCGTATATCTTGTTTTTACGTATTATACCATATTCTCTTGCTCTCGGCTATGTAGTATACCAAAATATGCTACCATTTGGTCGAACCCTAGCAATTGAGGAGTGTGAGAGGAATTGGAGTGGTTATGGGCCAAAAAAATTATTTGGCCTAACAGCCAATTAGTCATCTGATAGAATTATTAATCAGCACGGTAAGTTAATACGACGAATAGGTGCTATTCGATTCGGCGACACTACGAGTAGTGATTAACTGGCCCATTAACTGATTAATCGGATGAATTCTTGAACAGTGATTATGACGATATCATGCCTCCCATTTATGATGATTATATTGATGAAAGTGGATTTGGAGAGGTCATGAATTTATTTAATGATGAATCCACTATTTTGGAAGATGTTTTCGATTGACTATGATAAAAAGTTGGTATCTATGATGATTATTGTGATAATATGTATGCTATAAAGAGTAATGTGTTCACACCATTAGAGTTGCTTTAGCTCAATTTTTAGAACAAAACTCCCCCTAGATGTTATATGCCCCCCCAAGAGGGATGAACTAGCTTGGGTTTCCTTGATAATGACTTCATTTAGATAGTGAAGATGTGGATGCTCAATGTTGATGTAGTTCATTCGGAACAATCCCTTGGAGTGTTGCACTTTCAATACCTACATGGTTTTGTCCCACAAGGAACATACAAGGATATCCATAGACATAGAGTGAATTGCACAAATCATGATGTCCATGAAAGCATTAGGTTACCTTTTCCCTTGCCTTACCAATAGGAGGGTTTTGTGACTCCATGAACTAGTGCAAGATATGAAAGTTGATTGCACAAGTCCTTGCCCAAATGAATATGAGTGAAGTATGTTGGCGGAGTCACCCTCTAGAACACTCTAGTTCTTCTTCTTTGGGATCAACATCAAATTGATGGGAATAATTAGAGTTGTAGTTGTACATGATGAAGCAGATCTTGACGTAGTCTTGGGAATCCTCTTGACCAGGGCCTTAGGAGCATCTTCAAATGAGTCAATCTCTTCTTGAAGCTTGTCCTTGCCTTTTAGCTTGTGGTCTTGTGGTGGAAGATAATCTTGACCTTGTGTTACCTCAAAAAAAGTGTGGTCATACTTCCCTTGTTGAGGAGCAAACTTCATCTTGGGGTATTGATCTTCTTCCCACTCAACTCCATTGGCATTGAACTTTTGTTCAAAACCAATTCCTTCATTCTTACGGTGCCTCCCTTGCTTGCGTACAATTTCCTGAAATTGCTTACTCCCGGCAAGGCTCTTGTAAACACATTCCTCTATAATTCCCTTCAATAAGCTATTTTCTTGCTCAAGTGTAACTTGTCTAAGAGAATCATTAGTAGAATCAAGAGAACTACTTGAAGCAACAATATTGGATTTAGCTTAACTGAGGAAATACTTATCGCTACGGTACTGCATCATCCTCTCCTCAGCGGGGAAATCCCAACGCAGTTCACAAGTAGCAAGCATCAAGGAGTCAAGCCCGCGATCCGTAAAGACCGAAAGCACTGTCCCACCCACCTCCCACATCGAATATTATCTCGATAATGAGGGCCTTCCCAATGTCTGGGATCTCGCCTACATATAGAAACTACCTGATGAATTGATTAGGAAATTTGGGATATGCCTCCCTTGCCGGGTAGGTGAGCTTGACGAGGTCGAGGTTGCTCCAGAGACAAGTCCAAGACTGCCCCAGCAAGCTTGCTGGGACGCCAAGAGCAAACTACCCCGCCAAGGCTCCACCGCTCCACCTTATAGCAATGCATGTCATCGATCGGTGGGGTGTCGAGCCCCCAAGTGAGTAAGTGGCTATTATTTAACACATGGCACTTAGTTCCAAAGGAAATCACCTCCAAATGATACCCGTCTAGAGAAATGTCAAGCAGACAGACAAGAAGGTGGCCGAACAGCCCGACAAGGCTTGCCGGGCATGCCATGATGTGACACTAAGCAGCACATTTAATGCGCTCTGCCCTGTCTGTAGAGTTAGGTATGATAGCACTATTTACTATCTAATCAGTAAACAATGACTAATTTTCCATTGTGGTGACCCCTTTGATCTATAAATGGAGGGCCATGGCAACCTTAGAAGGGATTCGGACCCGTGTACACTCAGACGCGCATAGCTGCTCTCGCCCCGAGGCGACCTTGTCGAGCTAGAGCGCTGCGTCTCCGCCATAGTCCCTCATCAATCCACCAAAGAAGGAGTAGGGTTTTATGCCTCGTGGCGGCCTGAAACTGGGTAAAACTGCCCGTGTGATCTCTGATGTGTTGTGCTACGCCCTCCGCTCTTTCTGCAATGCG
>NC_041384.1:361153202-361165659 GCF_002162155.2 Triticum dicoccoides | reverse complement strand
AGGGGTTGATGGCCCCATAGGTGGCCGTGGTTTCTCGGGACATCTCTGGCGCACCAGGTAGGGGAGGCGCCTGCATGACCTAGATAAGCATACGTAGCACATCATCTTTGTCATCTTCTTCATCGACGGCTTCATCATCCGTGATGACCAAGTACAGGTGGGGGACGGTGGGAACGGAGAGGGGGAGCGATATCGCTTCCCCCGCACCCTGTTCAATCTCCATCGCCCCCTCCACCACGGTTGCTGCAACGGCAAGAATCAGTAATGATGGCGGCGAGCCAACCCCAATGGTTTAGGCAGCATGATTGCCATGCAAGCCCCGTCTAGGGGAAAGGAACAAAGTGTATGGGTACAAGGTTTCTCTCTCCGCCACTCTCACTTATTGATAATCTATCCACTCCGGGTTTTAGCAGCATCAATGTCCATGAGCATTGTTTGAAACTCGGTTCAACATTTACCCTACTTAGGGAAATCCTGAGTGCAGCACTGGTGCGAATCCATTGAGCGACGCCCCGGCAAGTAAGCTACGGAAAGGCCATCTGCATTGGCGCTGTCAGGACCCCGATTCCATATCACATCGATCTAGCCGGTAACACGTCATATCACATTGCGGCCTCACGCACGGTATCCCACGGGTGTCGCCTTACCATGGCCCGGGACCGTTTGCGCCTTTTGGCTCACGTATATGATAGTGTCACTAGCATCCATATGATAGAGAACCCGGGCCGACATGGCTAGTCGTGAACCCAAAGCGGCACAGACCTATGGAGACAGGCATACATGAATCACATCGAACATGTCGGTCATCAGCGAGTGAATCCGGGCTGTAGCACTGGGCTAACAGGACTCCGGATGTCACCGCGTGACATTTCCCCAAAGGGACAGACATAGGAACGAGGTGAAACACATGTCGGTCAGTCAAGTGTCCAGAGCAGTAGTGCTGGGCTAGCAGGACTCTGGTGAACCGGGTCGTAGCGGACTACTATCGCTCAGGAAGCACTAGACTACATTTCCCCATATGAGAGGCTGCCAAGGATAAACAACTACATTGTCGGATCCTGCTCATACCGAGCATTTCAATCATACACACAATATGCCCGATATGAGTGCATACAACATGGCATCACAACAAAACCCTACAACTCAAGTACTTTATTTAAAGGCTCCAGAGAGCCATACATAACATGTTCATACAGGTAGGGGTCACACGACCCGACACTCAAGTCATACAATCATACAAGCACAAGCGGAAGCAACTAGTCTGAGTACTGACACTAGAAAGAAAGAAGGCTTCTCGAAGCCTGTCTATCTACATAGGGCCCTCCATGGCCAGGATCACCACCTGGATGGCTAGTCACTCGTCGACATCAAGGTCTACGTAGAACCCATCGGAGGGGGCGGTGTTGTCGTCTGAAAACAGTAATTAAGCAAACATGAGTACAAAGGTACTCAGCAAGTCTTACAACAGAACCTACTATACATGCTGATTCTCAAGAAGGTGGTGGAGTTATTGCAGCAAGCCAGCTTTGACTCTTGGCTAAGCTATCCTACGAGACTCCACTAGTAAAGTAGTTTTCGCACACGAGTCCACTACTCACCAACACAATACTCCACCGGGGATCCTCCCTCGTCATCCTACGAGAGGGCCATCCTCGGTACTCACACTTATCTTGAGTCTTTTAGTAGTAACCATTAACTTGTCTATGAACTGTATAGGCAACCAAGTAGTCCTTTACCGCGGACGCGGCTATTCGAATAGATGATGTTAACCCTGCAGGGGTATACTTCTTCATACACGCTTTCACCACTTATCGCCGTTTACACGACATGTACTCAGCAACCTTCAAGCGGAAGCCCAACGAGGGTGTCGGCCACGGCCTACCTAAACACTTAAGTCTCTATTCCAGGCTTATCACCTATCCAGGTTCCATCCGCAGGGAGTCCGGCCGAGGTTTCCACATATGGCCCCGAACAATGTGAACAGGGTCCCGAGACGCCAAATGGGCGCCCGGCATACCCGACCATGGTGTATCTACCGCAACATAGCCCACCCCTAGGGTCAACGCTACGCACGGCCGCCAACACATAACCTACAAACACCAGAAACTATTTGCAACTCCTGGACAGAGTACTAGGGTGATTAAGAAGCCGAGAGGGTCAATTAAGGATCCCAATGCATGGTAGTAGCTGATTCTTAAAATCACACATGCAGATCTTAGTTCTTAGGGGCGGCCTCAATGAAACAACCCACCATGTACTCCTACATGGCCTCTCATCGATACCTTTACCAATTCATGTTCAACACATCCCTCACATTACCGACATAAACATTTCACTCTAGCCCATCAGCCGGATGAACCAGACCTGACACAACTCTAAGCATAGCAGGCATAGCAAGGTAGGATCACATACATGGCTCAATCAACTCCTACACATGCTAGTGGGTTTCAACTAGTTACTGTGGCAATGACAGGTCATGCAGAGGATGAGGGTTCAACTACCGTAGCACACAGCAGTTTGAATCGCGTTGTCTTAATGCATTAAACAAGAGCAGAAGCGAGAACATGGGATTGTATCGGAATGATCAACGGGTTGCTTGCCTGATGTAGTGGTAGTAGGGTACTGCCCTTCAGACGGATACTCGGGGTTATCCTCGGAGGCAGAACCTACCACGAAAGACACACCGAAACATAATCAACACATGACAATATGCAACAATATGATGCATGCCATGACATGGCAGAATGAATATGTCTTGGCCTAATGCAAGCTAAAACAGAAAGGAATGAACTCATTTGAATCAAAGATTCAAATGTTGGTTCATTTAACATAGCCTTATTAGTGCATTATCTCATTTTTCTTAAACATCAAGGTTAACTTGTTTTGTCATGCATGAAACCGTTACAGATGGATAGATTGAATTTTTCGGATCATTTTTCATATATAATTTGTTTGATTTCGAGCTATGGTTGATTTTCTATGATTTTTAGAAGTTTTAGCTATTTTCTTGAATTTCCTATATAAGAATAATTCCAGTAATTGAATTAATGCGTCAGCATGACATAGGTGTGACGTCAGCGGTCAACTGGGTCGGCCAGGTCAAACCTGACTGGTGGGCCCTGTCTGTCAGTGACTCAGCTAACTAGCAGGATTAAATTAACACTAATTAACTGTCAGTGGGGCCTGGGCCCACATGTCAGCGACTAAACTAATTAAAATTAGTTAGTATTAATCCTAAACTAATTAACAGGCCGGCCCCACCTGTCATAGGATCAGGGGGAGGTCAACCTGGGCCCACACGGGGTCAAACAGGGTCAACTCGCCAGCGTTTAGCCGCTGGCGAGGCCAGACGCGGCGGAGCAGCGTGGGTTTTGCATTCCGGCGACCAAAAGGACGGCGGAGACCATCTACGTGATGCGGGGAGGGAGCCGCGTCGAGTGGCGGCAGTGGGTGGAGCTGGGGTGGCCGGAAACATCGCCAGCGACGAGTTTGGCGGCGGCCGGAGCTCGGGTAAGGTTGAACTAGTCGATAGGGTGCACGGGGCGGCGCGTGGTTTGGTGCGTTGAGCTCCTGGGGGTGCGGTAGGGCTAGTGGACAGGGTGATGCGGCCATTGGGTGGCCGGAGCCTCGTCGGCGATGAGCTCCGCAGCGGTGCGTGCGGGTAATCTACGTGCAGTCACTACGGGGCTCGAGAGAGGGAACAGAGAGGGTGGGGAGGTAGCTGAGCTCACGGGGGTCACGTCGAGGCAGTCAGCGAGGTCGGGGATGAGCTGATGCTGCGGGGACGGCGAAGGGGATCTCCGGTGGCCGGAGTTAAGGACGAGCTCGGTGCAGCGTCTCCGGGGCGAGCGAGCGCTCGGGGATCGACGTACTCGATGTAATCGACGACGGTGGAGCTCGTGGACATGACGGCACGGCGTGAGGACAATAAAGCGCGCGGCTACGACGACGGTGCGGTGATAGGGGCGTCGGCCATGGTGGGGAACGGCGAAGGGAGAGAGGCAGGGGGAATGGCGTGTCCAGGGGCTTCGGTGTGCGACGTGGAGGCGTCCAGGCGTCCAGGGGCATGGGCGGCAAGCAGGTGGCGCCATGGCGAGCTCAGGCATGCCGGCGTCACTTCCCTGCCTGCCTGGCGGGGAAGAAGCAGCTGGCTAGCACGGGCCAGCACAGTACTAGGCCGCCAGGTGGGCCGGCTGGTGGGTTACGTGGGTTGCGCCAGGTATGTTCCTCTCTCTCTCTTTCTTTCTGTTTGTTTTATTTATTCTATTATTTCTGTAGCTTCAGGGCTTTATTAAAAATGCCAGGGCATTTCCATAAATCATAAAATTAATAATGGCTACTGCTTAGAATATATCCAACAGCAAACATTTTAGTTTATGATTATTTGAGCATTTAAAATATTTTATAGCATTTAAATGCCCAAATGCAAATATTATAAGAATTAATCCAATGACCTTAAGATGTCCTAGAAAAATTTGCACCATTTTTGTCAAGGGTTTTAACCCAAAAAAAAGGGTGGGCTTTTTAGAAGGGCATTTCAGGTTCATTGAAAAAGTTTTTAGTAAACCCTAGTTGTTCCAGGGGGGTGCTGGGGGTTCTGTTATCCCCATTTCAGTTTTCTGGGAATTTAAACATGATGCACAAGTTCAACCAATCCTAAAGCATGACTAACACAGGGTTGTGACAGGCGCGACTTCTATGCTAGCAACCACCAGATTGTTTAAAGAGTATGGAGAGGAGGAGAGAGAAACCGAGCGTGCCTTGCACCACGTCCTGTCGCCCGCAAGATACATATGATTTTTACCGGCCCCTTTCGGGAGCTGAAGAACAACACGCATGACATCTATCCTTTCCGAAGCATGCGAATGCGACAAGCGGCCACCGCTGAAAGGAATGGAAGGAAGCGAAGATAAGAGCAAAGTCCCCACAATCCTTGATCCACTACAGACCTAGATTTTGCGCTTGATTATCCCATAGATACCAAAGTGCTCATACGAGGAAATATTTCATATGAACGGTACCTTATTAGCTTTTGTCTACGCCCTCAGTCTGTTTCGAGCCAGCTCGTAGAATGGACAGCAATGGCAAAACTACCAAGGAAAAACCTGCCAGGACGTACCCTCGCCAAGATAACTATTAAGGGCTAGACCCTTACGCAAATAGCGGCAGTACGATACCGGCAGGCAATCAAAATAAGCACAGAGAATAATTGCACAAACGCCAATGAGTGAACTCTAAAGGTATAAACATGCAATTAAGATTAAGCGAAAGTGTCACTTCCATGCAAGCATAAACAATGCGATGTCTAAACACAAGACATGCATCATGTTTTGTTACAGGGCAGCGCAAAGGAAAGGATAGTTCAAGGCCGGTCCTGGCGACCTCATGAAGCCATTAGGACAGAAAGGATCTTGTCAGTGTAAGGGGCAGCTTTTTCGTTGGCAACAGAAATGTCAGCGCCCTCCGGTGGCTTCCTGAAGCCATCAGCACGGTCGAGGTCCGGATGGCGGCATGCGATATTGCTCAGAACCATGAGGAGGGAATTGCAAGCAAGCTTCCGGGATTCGCTCACGAAGGGACCAGCCCTTCCCTTCTCATGCATCTTCAGCTTTTCGATTAGTTGGTTGAAGAAGATCCCTATCTTGATGTTGGGGACCTCTAGCTTGCTGGCTGAGAAAACTAGCCCTTCCATGCCCATCGCTGCAGTTTGGGAAGTGAGACGCTCGACAATGTCAATCAAGCTCTTGATCCAGAGGTCGACCTACTTGGAATGGTTCGCTAGCTTGTCCTCTGCATCCTTCCGAAGATGCCTTGTGGTGTCTAGGTCTTTTGTTAGCTGCTGCTCACGAGCCCCGCTGGATTCTACCGAGCTCTCCTAGGTGCCAATCCTGGGCTTCAAATCTTCAATGGTGCCATTGGAGGTCTCGAGGCCTTGGCTCTTGGAGGAGAGCTACGATCTATATCCTTCAGAAGGATCTCTGCTTTCTGCGCCTCCTCCATGAGGGCCGCGACCTCCTTTGCACTCCCGGCAAGCTCTTCAATCAACTCGACCACCTGTTGGTCGAGGTCGGCCTTGGCAGTGGATGTGGCAGTAAGATCATCTGCGAGCTTGTTCAACTGAGTGGCAGAATCGGTAGTAAGGACATCTAGGGTGGCTTCTGCTTGTATTCTAGCTCCTTGGTGCGTTGCTGCACGAGGGCTTCCAGATCATCGTCCTTGGCATGGAGTGTGGCCTCAAGCTTATCCTCCCAGAAGGAGATGTCCTGCTCCTTGGCATCCAGATTGTCTCCTGCTGCCCCATCAAGACATGGAATTGCTTGCCATGCCAGTCGTGCAGCTCATTACCTTTGTCCCTCAACTGTAGGTCCACCTTGTTAGCGGACTTGCACTGCTCCTTGAGCACCTGCCATTTCTGGCTGTGCTGGCCCTGCATCTCCATAATGCCTGCCGCCATGGACTCCATGAAAGACAAGTCCATTGCGACAACGACAAAATCGTCTGCCTCTTCGACCCCTTGGTACAACGATGCCAAAATGTGCTGGAGCTCTTCATCAGTTTTCGCGCTCGTCACCGCTGACGAACCGGGGGCTCCAAGCCCAGGCCGCGCAAGCACCAGCGCCAACTGGCTCAAGGATGGCTACGAGGCTCTCGCCACGATACTAAATGAGGGGAGGGGGTCCATGGTTTGAAGGGGGGTTTTCTCCTCGACCGTTGCCCCCGCCCCTGGCATGCTACCGGGGATCCGCTCTGTTTCCGTCGGGGGCTCCAGAGCACTCCCAATAGCATGTCCCTGCCCCTCCGCGACAGCGATCTTGCCGGCTTCATCCACAACAACTCTCCCTATTTTGGCCACTTCTTCCAGCAGTTCTGGCTCTTTGGCCTGAGAGGCTGCAAGCAAAGACAACAAGCAATAATAAATAAGCAGAAGTATTAGAGAGCCAGAAGCATGGAGCGAGATGGTAAAATGAGGGGGGAGGGGAAGAGCAAATGAATTACCCGTTGAAGTCTGTCGGGTGGAAGCCTCAGTTTCCCTGGCAACATCGGTTGCCGGACCATGATTTCCATCCCCTTCTATGACAACCATGGCGTCTTCCTGGGCAAGCTCTTCCATGGAAGCCATCATCGGGGGTTCCTCGACTCGGTCGGTAGGTGGAGTAAGCCCCTCTTGAAGGGGCACGTGTCGGTGTCAAAACCGGCGGATCTCGGGTAGGGGGTCCCGAACTACGCTTCTAAGGTCGATGGTAACAGGAGACAAGGGGCACGATGTTTACCTAGGTTCGGGCCCACTCTATGGAGGTAATACCCTATGTCCCGCTGGATTGATATTGATGAATATGAGTATTACAAGAGTTGATGTACCTCGAGGTCGTAATGGCTAAATCCTAGAAGTCTAGCCTGTATGACTACGGTAATGAGTATTCGGCCTATCTACAGACCTAGCCCTCCATTTATATAGACACGGGAGGGATCTAGGGTTACAGAAGGTCGGTTACAGAGAAAGGAATCTACATAATTGGCCGCCAAGCTTGCCTTCCACGTCAAGGAAAGTCCCATCCGGACACGGGTGCAGTCTTCGGTCTTCGCATCTTCACAGCCCATCAGACCGGCCCATGGTTAACAGGCCGGACGCCCGAGGACCCCTTAGTCCAGGACTCCCTCAGTAGCCCCCGAACTAGTCTTCGATGACGAGGTGTTCGACACATAGATTATCTTCGGCATTGCAAGGTGGGTTCCTCCACCGATAACTTCCGAGTAGTGTGTTCAGCCTTCCATTTAATGTTGTACCCCACATCTTCTGTGCATCAACAACTTCAGTTTCCACGTGTCGAGCGAATGCGAGAGGTCAGGGTATTTTTTCATATACCACCCCGACCATACCACAAAGGTGCCTATTTAAAGAGAACAGATCTCAGATCCATTCCACACCCCGCGAAAAATCCTCAGAGCTTGCTAAGAAAAACCACCTCAACATGGCTAGCGCTCCCAGCTCTTCCTCTCGTTCCCACGGCTCCAAAAAGGGTGATTGGGAGAGATGTTCCGTATCCCACAGTCAGTTGGCGAAGCTGCAAACACAGGGCTTTGTTCCCCCCGTGGACTTGGTCCCCGTATGAGCAAGGATGACGTCCTTCAAGGGCGGGGCTCAAATGGAGAACTTCCCCAATCCGTCCAGGGGAGAACGAGTAAGCTTCGTCCCCTTCTTGTTAAGAGGTGTCAGATTTCCGATCCATCCCTTCCTCCGAGGTCTGCTGGAGTATTATGGACTCCAACTGCACAGTCTCACTCCCGCCTCTATCCTTCATATTGCGGGTTACGTCACTCTATGCGAGCTATTCCTGGGTTGCAAGGCCCATTTCGATTTATGGAGAAGACTGTTCTGCCTCGTCCTACGTAATTAAGGCGGGTCAATTTTAGAAGTGGGAGGTGTCGAAGTGTGGCGCATCGTCGGGACCGGATACATGTCCGGCACACCGAAGAAAGCTTCCGAAGAGTGGCCTTCCGAATGGTTCTACATCGACGATGTCGCTCTACTCGACCCCGTCCGTATGGGCCTCCCCGAGTTTTCAAGTGCTCCACAGAAGAAACGTCATAGCTGGCGTCCTCGGAGCCTCGAGGAAGAGGATAGTGCAGAGATCAGCCTGCTGCTAGGCAAGATTAAGACGCTTGCCCAGTCCGGATTGTCAATAGTCGAGGTAATGGCGACCTCTATAGCGCGGGGGGTCCAGCCACTCCAATACAGAGGGCTACCCATGTGGCATTATAACGGGGAAGACGACGCCTCACGCTATGGTCGGAAGGGCCCAAAGACCCCCGCCGCCTTGGCCAAAATATTGGCCGAGCTGTATAAATGGGAGAAAGAGGAGTTCATCCGTTTGCCAATATCGAGACGAATTTTCCATGTATAATCCTCCCAGCTGGGTAAGCTTCAGCTCCACTATTTTACTCCTGTCCCTGAATCATTCTTGACAGGCAGTATCTTATCATCTTATAACAGGAAAGGCGAAAGGCTGTCGAGGGGATCCATGAACCTGCTCCTCAGCCGGAGAATCGCAACCGGAATCATGACCCCGGATATGAAGAGGATCCGGACATTTTTGTGGAGCTCGAGGATGGAATATTTTATCAGATGAGCTATGACGGTACAGATGTACCCATCATTGTCGATTACCCCGGTGTCCTTCCTGCTTCACATGTAAGTAATCCGGAGATACCTTGTCCAAGAGAGTTTTCTCATTCCTCCTCACCCACCGAATTGTCCTGTGCTCAAAAGGGGAGGCGTTCGGCGCGCCATGCTGTCCCGGCGGCATCTCCGAAGAGAGCATCCCCCACACCAGGCAAGCCTTCGAAGAGGAAAGCAAACGAAGATACGGCCGAGCCTTCATGAAAGAGGTACGAATTTGCAAATATGCACATTGGCAGTCACATCCAACTGTCACCTTTCCATTTACCCTGTATCAGGAAAAAGGTGTGCCGGAATATATCCGGAAGTCCAGCCGGTCATACTTCCTGCGGCCAGGATCCAGATCCTATCGTGAAGAAGGAGGCTAATGCGGGGGTGATGCAGGACTGTCCTCCAGTCAAGGATTCAGATGATGTATCCGTCACCAACTCGGAAGTGGAGAGCGCCATGAATCATCGGTGCCGCAGTGCCATTTTACAAAACCCTGGTTTTTCAGAAGAGGCATTTAACGCCTTCAACTCGGCTAATGCATACATCCGAGCTGCTCAAGATGGGCTTAACAGAGCTACAAAGCAGCATTTAAAAGATGTGCGGGTAAGTTTACTTTGTCCGAATATGATAACCATATGCCAGTAGCCCCCGAGTCTTGAAGCAGTTGGTACAACAGATTTAAGTATTGTTGTATAACCAGGTTCTTACGGAGAAGAACGACCTGCTAGCCCAGGAGCTAGAAAAGTGTTAGACGCAACTAACTGTTGCCCGTGCCGAACTAGAGAAATCCAAGAAGGTGTCTCCTGGCAATGTTTCCCTCCATCGAGAAAACATAATGGCACACTAATAATGCTAACCTAGTTGCTTACATTTTTATCGGATCAGTAGACCAACTGCAAGAACAGCTGGACGCCGCTCGAAGCGGAGAACATGGAGCCAAAAAACTGCTAGCAGTGGGCGGGCGTGTGCTCACAAAAGTCGTTCCGGAGAAAAACAAGCTCCAGGATGTGAACACCCAAATGCGTGAAGAACTGAAAGATGTACGGGCCTAGCTGGCAGACTCCGTTAAGGAGAACAAAAAGCTACGAGGCGGCATATTCAGTATGTGGCCAAATTTATCTGTTGATAGTTTGGGGGTAAAATTAGTTGATATAGCTATGATTGCAGGTATGTTGACGGGCCGTCCCGAAGAGGAGGTGTCCAAATCAGCAAGTGATCTTCTCCAAGGGCTGTCGCAGCTGCACGAGCAAGCTTGGCAGGCAATGCGGAGTGTAGCCAAGGCCTTATGGCCATCCGCCTCCCCTCTAGGGAGTATGGAGAAGCTTGTAGAGATGTTCAAGGGAGCGCGACGGCGTATCCGACTGTGGAAGATATCGGCTTGCCGAGAGGGTGTGCGAGAGGCCTGGGCCAAGGTAAAAACGTGGTATACCAAGCTGGATCCGAATCACATGGCCTGGGTCGGACCGCTAGGGTCAAATGGGGAAGAAATTCCCATTAGTTTAGTATATGACCAAGTAGAGGTGGCTGGTAGATATTCCCAACAGGATTGTAAGTTAGACCGCCTGTTGGACGGTATAGAGGAGGATTTCTTTAAGTCCTAAGGGACTATGTATTTTCCTTCTAGCTGGATAATAAAAACAATTTTCATGGCCGACCTTTTCCCTTCAACCTCTGGACCCGAAGGTGCGGAGTGTTTCCAAATACCCTAACGGTAGAGTATACCGGGGGATGCATGGGAACCAGGCGTAGGGGTCATCGTTGCTTGAACAGACAATCTATGTCCGGCTAGTTATGTTATATTACATTATGTAATAAACATCTTCCAGAGAATAGTTCCGTTAAGGGTTTCTTGCCCTAGGTGTGCATGCGTTTAATGTGCAGGTCCGAACTGTGATTGGAAAACTAGTAGAGTAAGTAACTTCTGGGTTTCACAATGGAGTGAATGTGGAAACATCTTTAATTCACTGACCGAATATTACCTTAAGAATGCTAGCTTTTGGCATCACCCAGTCTGAGGTACACATACGGATGACCCGGCAGTAACAATCGCAGAGGTGCTCCCTTTATGCCCTAGCCGAACTAGCGGGGTCGTAGGGCATAAGCACAGGAGCCAGGCAACCCAGCTTGGCCAAAGCTTAAGTCATATCGATGCATATAATGGCGAAGAAAAGGTACATATGGAAAAACGCATATGTGGTGAGCTTGATTCTCAAGGAATAATAGCTAGCTTCAGTATGAGAAGCCCCCAGGTATAATGAACGTACATATGTGTAGATGTATGCATCAGGGGAGGACGGTCTAGCCGTACTAAAGCCGTAGGGCTAAAGAGCAAAACGAAAAAAGATCAAAAACGAAAAGAGAGAAAAAATAACATTAATAATAGGAGGAAGCAGACAAACACAGGGTTCGGCGCTAGGCATAAAATCATCGAAGTCTGGCCGCATTCCAGGGGTTCGGCTCCAGGTGATTGTCTGAGGCATCACACAGGCGGTACGCTCCTCCGATGAGAACTTCGTCAATACTGAAGGGACCCTCCCACTTGGGCTTGAGTTGGTCCTTTTTCTTCTCCGGCAGGCATAGAACGAGTTCACCAATGTTATAAGTCTTGGCCCGCAATTCTTTGCTTTGATACCCGCGTGCCTGCTGTTTATAAAATGTGGAACAGGCTTTTGCGAAGTCTCGCTCCTCCAGGGCATCTAAGTTGTCCTGCCGATCAAGCTCGGCTTTTCTCTCTTCGTACATGCGCACTTGAGGTGAGTCATGAACAATATCATAGGGTAACACTGCTTCTGCACCGTACACCATGAAGAAAGGTGTATATCCAGTAGTGCGGTTGGGCGTGGTCCGCAGCCCCCAGAGTACGGAGTCAAGTTCCTCCACCCAGTGCTTGTCTGATTCTTTCAAAGACCGCACTAGTCTAGGTTTGATGCCGCTCATAATAAGGCCATTAGCCCATTCGACTTGACTGTTTGTCTGTGGGTGATAGATGATACACCTCCAACGTATCTATAATTTTTGATTGCTCCATGCTATATTATCTACTGTTTTGGACATTATTGGGCTTTATTATCCACTTTTATATTATTTTTGGGACTAACCTATTAACCGGAGGCCCAGCCCAGAATTGCTATTTTCTGCCTGTTTTAGGGTTTCGAAGAAAAGGAATATCAAACGGAGTCCAAACAGAATGAAACCTTCGGGAACATGATTTTCTCACCGAATACAACTCAGGAGACTTGGACCCTACGTCAAGCCAATTAACAGGAGGCCACAAGGTAGGGGGAGCGC
>NC_041384.1:361119545-361153109 GCF_002162155.2 Triticum dicoccoides | reverse complement strand
CCGCAGGCGTGCCCTCCACCCTCATGGGCCCCCTGTTGCTCCACCGACGTACTTCTTCCTCCTATATATATCCATGTACCCCCAAACGATCAGAAATGGATCCACAAACCTAATTCCACCGCCACAACTTTCTGTATCCACGAGATCCCATCTTGGGGCCTGTTCCAGATCTCCGCCAGAGGGGGCATCGATCACGGAGGGCTTCTACATCATCATCCATGCCCCTACGGGTCCATAGTTAGTAGCTTGATGGCTTCTTCACTCTTTCTGGATCTCAATACAATGTTCTCCCCCTCTCTCATGGAGATCTATTCGATGTAATCTTCTTTTTGCGGTGTGTTTGTTGAGACTGATGAATTGTGGGTTTATGATCCAGTCTATCTATGAATAATATTTGAATCTTCTCTAAATTATTTTATGTGTGATTGGTTATCTTTGCAAGTCTCTTCGAATTATCAGTTTGGTTTGGCCTACTAGATTGGTTTTTCTTGCCATGGGAGAAGTGCTTAGCTTTGGGTTCGATCTTGCGGTGTCCTTTCCCAGTGACAGAAGGGGCAGCAAGGCACGTATTGTATCCTTGCCATCGAGGATAACAAGATGGGGTTTTTATCATATTGCATGAAATTATCCCTCTACATCATGTCATCTTACTTAAGGCGTTACTCTGTTTTTAACTTAATACTCTAGATGCATGCTGGATAGCGGTCGATGAGTGGAGTAATAGTAGTAGATGCAGGCAGGAGTAGGTCTACTTGTCTCGGACATGATGCCTATATACATGATCATACCTAGATATTCTCATAACTATTCTCAATTCTGTCAATTGCTCAACAGTAATTTGTTCACCCACCATAGAATACTTATGCTCTTGAGAGAAGCCACTAGTGAAATCTATGGCCCCCGGGTCTCTTTCTCATCATATCAATCTCCATCACTTTATTATTGCTTTGCTTTTACTTTGCCTTTTACTTTTCACTTTGCATCTCTATACCAAAAATACCAAAAATATTATTTATCATCTCTATTAGATCTCACTTTCATAAGTGACTGTGAAGGGATTGACAACCCCTAAGCGCGTTGGTTGCATTGAGCTATTGTTTTTGTGTAGGTACGAGGGACTCGCGCGTAGCCTCCTACTGGATTGATACCTTGGTTCTCAAAAACTAAGGGAAATACTTACGCTACTTTGTTGCATCATCCTCTCCTCTTCGGGGAAATCCAACGCAGTGCTCAAGAGGTAGCAAGAAGAATTTCTAGTGCCGTTGCCGGGTAGTCTGCGCAAAAGTCAACACACGAAGTACCCATCACAATCCCTATCTCCCGCATTACATTATTTTCCATTTGCCTCTCGTTTTCCTCTCCCCCACTTCACCCTTGCCGTTTTATTCGCCCTCTCTCTCTCTCTATCCTCCCTCTCCTTCTCTATTTGCCCCTTTTTGCACGTTTCCCTTTTTGTTTGCTTGTGTGTTAGTTTGCTTGTTTGTCGCGATGGCTCAAGATAATACTAAATTGTGTGACTTCACCAATACCAACAACAATGATTTGCTTAGCACTCCGATTGCTCCTCTTACCGATACTGAATCTTGTGAAATTAATACCGCTTTGCTGAATCTTGTCATGAAAGATCCGTTCTCCGGCCTTCCCAGTGAAGATGCCGCTACCCATCTTAATAGCTTCGTTGATTTGTGTGACATGCAAAAGAATAAAGATGTCGATAATGATATTGTTAAATTGAAGCTATTCCCTTTTTCGCTTAGAGGTCGTGCTAAAGCTTGGTTTTCATCTTTGCATAAAAATAGTATTGATTCATGGAACAAGTGCAAAGATGCTTTTATCTCTAAGTATTTTCCTCCCGCTAAGATCATCTCTCTTAGAAACGATATTATGAAGTTTAAGCAACTTGATCATGAACATGTTGCACAAGCTTGGGAGAGAATGAAATTAATGCTACGTAATTGCCCTACTCATGGTTTAAATTTGTGGATGATTATACAAAATTTTATGTCGGATAGAATTTTGCTTCTAGAAATCTTTTAGATTCGGCCGCGGGAGGCACTTTTATGGAAATCACTTTAGGAGAAGCTACTAAACTCCTAGATAATATTATGGTTAATTATTCTCAATGGCATGCTGAAAGATCTACTAATGAAAAGATGCATGCGATAGAAGAAATTAATGTTTTGAGTGGAAAGATGGATGAACTTATGAAATTATTTGCTAATAAGAGTGTTTCTTCTGATCCTAATGATGTGCCCTTGTCTACTTTGATTGAGAATAATAATGAATCTATGGATGTGAATTTTGTTGGTAGGAACAATTTTGGTAACAACGCGTATATAGGAAATTTCAATCCTAGGCCTTATCCTAGTAATCCCTCTAATAATTATGGTAATTCCTACAACAATTCTTATGGAAATTATAATAAGATGCCCTCTGATTTTGAATCTAATATTAAAGAATTTATTTCTTTGCAAAAGAATTTTAATGCTATGATTGAAGAAAAATTGCTTAAGATAGATGATTTGGCTAGGAACGTTAATAGAATTGCTCTTGATGTTGATTCTTTGAAACTTAGATCTATTCCACCCAAGCATGATATCAATGAGTCTCTCAAAGCCATGAGAATTTCCATTGACGAGTGCAAAGAAGGAACCGCTAGGATGCGTGCTAAGAAAGATGCCTTTATAAAAGCGTGTTCTTCTAGTTCCTATTTAAATAATGATGAAGATCTATTAAATCTTTGTTTTGCAATATGAATCTTGATAATGATGGGACTGAATATGATCCACCTTTACCTAGAAGGCGTTCCAAGAATTCTGAATCTTTTGATCTTGATGCTAAATTTGATAAAAGTGGGATTGAAGAAATTAAAACCCTAGATGTTTCTAAACCCACTATTATGGATTTCAAGGAATTTAACTATGAAAATTTCTATTTCATTGATTGTATTTCCTTTTTGCAATCCGTGCTAAATTCTCCTCACGCTTATAGTCGAAATAAAGCCTTTACTAAACATATCATTGATGCCTTGATGCAATCTTATGAAGAAAAACTTGAATTGGAAGTTTCTATCCCTAGAAAACTTTATGATGAGTGGGAACCTACTATTAAAATTAAAATTGAAGATTATGAGTTTTATGCTTTGTGTGATTTGGGTGCTAGTGTCTCTACTATTCCCAAAACTTTGTGTGATTTGCTAGATTTCCGTAATTTTGATGGTTGCTCTCTAAACTTGCATCTTGCGGATTCCAGTATTAAGAAACCTATGGGAATAATTAATGATGTTCTTATTGTTGAAAATAGGAATTATGTGCCCGTAGATTTTATCGTTCTTGATATAGATTGCAATCCTTCTTGCCCTATTATTCTCGGTAGACCTTTCCTTAGAACGCTTGGTGCAATTATTGATATGAAGGAAGGGAATATTAGATTTCAGTTTCCATTAAAAAAGGGCATGGAACACTTCCCTAGAAAGAAAATATAATTACCATATGAATCTATCATGAGAGCCACTTATGGATTGCCTACCAAAGATGGCAATACCTAGATCTATTCTTGCTTGTTATGCCTAGCTAGGGGCGTTAAACGATAGCGCTTGTTGGGAGGCAACCCAATTTTATTTTTATTCCTTGCTTTTTGCTTATGTTTAGTAATAAATAAATTATTTAGCCTCTGTTTTGGTTGTGTTTTTGTGTATAATTAGTGTTTGTGCCAAGTAGAACCGTTGGGAAGACTTGGGGGAAGTCTTGTTGAACTTGCTGTAAAAACAGAAACTTTATCGCTCATGAGAACTGCTGTCATTTTTATTTGTATAGTGATAATTAGTTAATTATTTTGGCAGATGATTAATAGATAAATTCCTCACGTCCATAAATTTATTTTAGAATTTTTGGGGTTCCAGATCTTGCGCTAGCTACAGATTACTACAGACTGTTCTGTTTTTGACAGATTCTGTTTTTCGTGTCTTGTTTGCTTATTTTGATGAATCTATGGCTAGTAAAATCGGTTATGAACCATAGAGAAGTTGTAATACAGTAGTTATGACACCAATATAAATAAAGAATGAGTTCATTACAGTACCTTGAAGTGGTCTTTTGTTTTCTTTCGCTAACGGAGCTCACGAGATTTTCTAATTAAAGTTTTGTGTTGTGAAGTTTTCAAGTTTTGGGTAAAGATTTGATGGATTATGTAACAAGGAGTGGCAGGAGCCTAAGCTTGGGGATTCCCATGGAACCCCAAGATAATCTAAGGACACCTAAAAGCCAAAGCTTGGGGATGCCCCGGAAAGCATCCCCTCTTTCGTCTACTTCTATCGGTAACTTTACTTGGAGCTATATTTTCATTCACCACATGATATGTGTTTTGCTTGGAGCGTCTTTTATGATTTGAGTCTTTGCTTGTTAGTCTACCACAATCATCCTTGTGGTACACACCTTTTGAGAGAGCCATACATAATTTGGAATTTGATAGAATACTCTATGTGCTTCACTTATATCTTTTGAGTTATATAATTTTGTTCTAGTGCTTCAATTATATCTTTTAGAGCACGGTGGTGGATTTGTTTTATATAAACTATTGATCTCTCATGCTTCACTTAGATTATTTTGAGAGTCTTAATAGCCAGGTAATTTGCTTAATAATAATATTCTTGGTATTCAAGATTTGTAAAACTTTCTTTTGAGTGCGTTGAATACTAAGAAAAAATTGATGCTTGATAATTGTTTTGAGATATGAGGATGGTGATATTAGAGTCATGCTAGTTGAGTAGTTGTGAATTTGAGAAATTCTTGTGTTAAAGTTTTTATGATTCCCGTAGCATGCACGTATGGTGAACCGTTATGTGATGAAGTCGGAGCATGATATATTTATTGATTGTCTTCCTTATGAGTGGCGGTCGAGGACGAGCGATGGTCTTTTCCTACCAATCTATCCCCCTAGGAGCATGTGCATAATACTTTGCTTTGATAACTTCTAGATTTTTGCAATAAGTATATGAGTTCTTTATGACTAATGTTGAGTCCATGGATTATACGCACTTTTCTTCCTTCCACCATTGCTAGCCTCTCTAATACTGCGCACTTTTCGCCGGTATCATACACCCACCAAATAGCTTCCTCAAAACAGCCACCATACCTACCTATCATGGCATTTACATAGCCATTCCGAGATATATTGCCATGCAACTTTCCACTGTTCCGTTCATTATGACACGCTCCATCATTGTCATATTGCTAGCATGATCATGTAGTTGACATCGTATTTGTGGCAAAGCCACCGTTCATAATTTTTTCATACATGTCACTCTTGATTCATTGCATATCCCGGTACACCGCCGGAGGCATTCATATAGAGTCATATTTTGTTCTAAGTATTGAGTTGTAATTGTTGGGTTGTAAGAAAAATAAAAAGTGTGATGATCATCATTTTTAGAGCATTGTCCCAAGTGAGGAAAGGATGATGGAGACTATGATTCCCCCACAAGTCGGGATGAGACTCCGGACAAAAATAATAAATAAAAAATAAAAAGAGGCCATAAAAAAGAGAAGGCCCAAAAAATGAGAGAAAAAGAGAGAAGGGACAATGTTACTATCCTTTTACCACACTTGTGCTTCATAGTAGCACCATGATCTTCATAATAGAGAGTCTCTCATTCTGTCACTTTCATGTACTAGTGGGAATCATTCATTATAGAACTTGGCTTGTATATTCCAATGATGGGCTTCCTCAAATTGCCCTAGGTCTTCATGAGCAAGCAAGTTGGATGCACACATAGTTAGTTTCTTTTTGAGCTTTCATATACTTATATCTCTAGTGCATTTGTTGCATGGCAATCCCTACTCACTCACATTGATATCTATTGATGGGCATCTCCATAGCTCGTTGATACGCCTAGTTGATGTGAGACTATCTTCCCATCTTTTTGTCTTCTCCACAACCACCATTCTATTCCACCTATAGTGCTATATCCATGGCTCACGCTCATGTATTGCGTGAAGATCGAAAAAGTTTTGAAAATGTCAAAAGTATGAAACAATTGCTTGGCTTGTCAACGGGGTTGTGCACGATTTAAATACTTTGTGTGGTGAAGATAGAGCATAGCCAGACTATATGATTTTGTAGGGATAGCTTTCTTTAGCCATGTTATTTTGAGAAGACATAATTGCTTTGTTAGTATGCTTGAAGTATTATTATTTTTATGTCAACATGAACTTTTGTCTTGAATCTTTTGAATCTGAATATTCATACCACAATTAAGAAGATTTACATTGAAATTATGCCAAGTAGCACCCCGCATCAAAAATTCTGTTTTTATCATTTACCTACTCCAGGACGAGCAGGAATTAAGCTTGGGGATGCTTCATACGTCTCCAACATATCTATAATTTTTGATTGCTCCATGCTATATTATCTACTGTTTTGGACATTATTGGGCTTTATTATCCACTTTTATATTATTTTGGGACTAACCTATTAACCAGAGGCCCAGCCCAGAATTGCTGTTTTTGCCTGTTTTAGGGTTTCGAAGAGAAGGAATATCAAACGGAGTCCAAAAGGAATGAAACCTTCGGGAACGTGATTTTCTCACTGAATACAACTCAGGAGACTTGGACCCTACGTCAAGCCAATTAACAGGAGGCCACGAGGTAGGGGGCACGCCTGCCCCCCCCCAGGCACGCCCTCCACCCTCATGGGCCCCCTGTTGCTCCACTGACGTACTTCTTCCTCCTATATATATCCATGTACCCCCAAACGATCAGAAATGGAGCCAAAAACCTAATTCCACCACTGCAACTTTCTGTATCCATGAGATCCCATCTTGGGGCCTGTTCCGGAGCTCCGTCGGAGGGGGCATCGATCACGGAAGGCTTCTACATCATCATCCAAGCCCCTCCGATGTAGTGTGAGTAGTTTACTTCAGACCTACGGGTCCATAGTTAGTAGCTAGATGGTTTCTTCTCTCTTTTTGGATCTCAATACAATGTTCTCCCCCTCTCTCGTGGAGATCTATTCGATGTAATCTTCTTTTTGCGGTGTGTTTATTGAGACCGATGAATTGTGGGTTTATAATCCAGTTTATCTATGAATAATATTTGAATCTTCTTTGAATTCTTTTATGTATGATTGGTTATCTTTGCAAGTCTCTTCGAATTATCTGTTTGGTTTGGCCTACTAGATTGGTTTTTCTTGCCATGGGAGAAGTGCTTAGCTTTGGGTTCGATCTTGCGGTGTCCTTTCCCAGTGATAGAAGGGGCAGCAAGGCACATATTGTATCGTTGCCATCAAGGATAACAAGATGGGGTTTTATCATATTGCATGAAACTATCCCTCTACATCATGTCATCTTGCCTAAGGCATTACTCTGTTTTTAACTTAATACTCTAGATGCATGCTGGATAGCGGTCGATGAGTGGAGTAATAGTAGTAGATGCAGGCAGGAGTCAGTCTACTTGTCTCGAATGTGATGCCTATATACATGATCATACCTAGATATTATCATAACTATGCTCAATTCTGTCAATTGCTCAACAGTAATTTGTTCACCCACCGTAGAATACTTATGCTCTTGCGAGAAGCCACTACTGAAACCTATGGCCCCCGGGTCTCTTTCTCATCATATCAATCTCCATCACTTTATTATTGCTTTGCTTTTACTTTGCCTTTTACTTTTCACTTTGCATCTCTATACCAAAAATACCAAAAATATTATTTATCATCTCTATCAGATCTCACTTTCGTAAGTGACCGTGAAGGGATTGACAACCCCTAAGCGTGTTGGTTGCGTTGAGCTATTGTTTTTGTGTAGGTACGAGGGACTCGCGCGTAGCCACCTACTGGATTGATACCTTGGTTCTCAAAAACTGAGGGAAATACTTACACTACTTTTCTGCATCATCCTCTCCTCTTCGGGGAAATCCAACGTAGTGCTCAAGAGGTAGCAATAGACAGAAGCGTAATCGAGCTTAATGCCTAGATTAGCACCATGACAAGTAGATTCTTTCTCTTATGGCTACCTCCTTTAAGGGGTCCAACCATATCAAGTCCCCAAACTGCAAAAGGCCAAGTGATGGGGATTGTTTGTAAGGCATTGGGGGCATATTGCTTTGGTTGGTGAAGAGTTGGCATCCAACGCAATGTTGGACAAGGTCCTGTGCATCCGCTCGGGCCGTTGGCCAATAGAACCCTGTACGGAAGGCCTTGCTAACAAGGGCCCGAGCTGCGGCGTGGTGCCCGCTAAGACTGGCATGAATCTTAGCTAGGAGCTGCCGCCCCTCCTCCTCGGAGATACATCTTTGAAGGACTCCGGTAGCGCTTTTCTTATAGAGCTCTCCGTCATGAACCTTGTAGGACTTCGAATGCCGCACAATGCGGTTGGCCTCATTTTGGTCCTCAGGGAGCTCCTTCCTGTTAAGGTAGGCCAGGAAGGGTTCAGTCCATGAGGCAATGACTGCCATGATGAGATGCGCCGACGGTGCTATTTTGGTGGCTGAGCCTCCGATGATGTCGGTGTTTTCGGAATCTGGGGTTATGTTCGGATCCGGACTAATATTGTCGTTTTCCCGCTGCCACACCACAGATGGATTAACAAGCCTTTCCAGAAAGATATTAGGTGGGACGGGGTCGCGCTTAGCGTCGATATGAGCAAGAACATCCGCCGCTTGATTACTTTCTCGAGCCACATGATGGAACTCGAGCCCCTCGAACTGGGCCGACATTTTTAAGACGGCATTACGATAAGCTGCCATCTTCGGATCTTTGGCGTCGAAGTCTCCATTTATTTGAGATATTGCAAGGTTTGAGTCCCCGCGCACTTCTAGGCATTGTATGCCCATGGAGACAGCCATCCTGAGACCATGCAATAAGGCCTCGTATTCGGCTGCATTGTTGGAGTCTGTGTATAGTATTTGGAGTACATACTGAACGACGTCTCCAGTAGGTGACGTTAAAACGACGCCCTCTCCTAGCCCTGCTAGCATTTTGGAGCCATCGAAATACATAACCCAATTGGAATATGCGCCGTACTCTTTAGGGAGTTCGGCCTCTGTCCATTCGGCGACGAAGTCAGCCGGTACTTGTGATTTAATAGCTCTACGTGGATTGTATGTAATATCAAATGGAAGCAGCTCAATGGCCCATTTGGCAATCCGTCCTGTGGCATCGCGATTGTTTATAATGTCATTGAGTGGTACTTCGGAAGCCACCATGATCAATCACTCCTGGAAGTAGTGACGGAGCTTTCGGGATGCCATGAAGACCGCATATGCTATCTTTTGATAATGGGGGTACCGGGATTTGCATGGTGTAAGGACAGTGGATACGTAGTATACGGGCTTCTGAAGCGGGAATTTGTGCCCGTCCTGTTCTCGTTCAACGACGAGCACGGCGCTCACCACCTGATGGGTTGCCGATATGTATAATAACATCGGTTCACTGACGTTTGGCGCGGCCAGGTTGGGTTGCTCGCGAGGAGGATTTTTATTTCCTCCATTCCGGCTGTTACCACGTCCGTCCACTCAAAGTGATTGGTTCGTCGTAGAAGGTGATAGAGTGGCAGTGCCTTTTCTCCTAATCTGGAGATGAAGTGGCATATAGCTGCCACGCAACCCGTGAGCTTTTGGACTTGTTTAAGGTCTGTTGACGTAGCTCGGATTTTGGCTGGATTTGCTTCAATTCCTCTGTTGGAAACGATGAAGCCTAGTAGTTTTCTAGCGGGGACGCCGAAAGCGCACTTTTCCGGATTGAGCTTAATGTCATACGCGCGGAGGTTATCGAATGTGAGACGTAAATCGTCTATTAGTCTTTCGACGCGCCTAGTTTTGATGACGATGTTGTCCAGATAAGCTTCCACGATCTTGCCGATCTGCTTCTCCAGGCATGTTAGAATCATGCGTTGGTATGTGGCGTCGGCGTTGTTGAGTCCAAAGGGCATGGTGTTGAAGCAGAATGGCCCATATGGGTAATGAATGTTGTTGCAGCTTGATCAGACTCCTTCATTTTGATTTGATGGTATCTAGAATATGCATCAAGGAAACACAGTGAGTCGTGTCCCGTGGTAGCATCAATGATTTGATCAATGTGGGGAGGGGGAAGGGATCCTTAGGGCAAGCCTTATTGAGGTCTTTAAAATCGACGCACAACTGCAAGGGTTTGTCCTTCTTTGGTACCATCACCAGGTTTGCCAGCCAGTCTGGATGTTTTATTTCTCTGATGAATCCGGCCTGAATTAGCTTTGCTAGCTCCTCCCCCATAGCTTGACGTTTGGGTTCGAAAAGCGCCGTAGTGTTTGCTTGACCGGTTTATATCCCTTTAATATATTGATGCTGTGTTGGGCCAACTCGCGCGGGATTCCTGGCATATCAGAAGGGTGCCAGGCAAATATATCCCAATTCTCGCGCATGAACTCTCGTAGCACGGCGTCAACCGTTGGGTCTAGTTGTGCTCCGATGGATGCTATCTTCTTGGTGTCTGTTGGATGGACTTGGGATTTGACTATTTCTTCTGCTGGTTTGAAAGAGGTGGATTTAGGTCATTTGTCTAGGACCACATCATCCCTGTCCACCATGGAGCGTAGCGCAGTTAATTCTTCGGCCGCGAGGACTTCAGATAATGCCTCGAGGGCCAAGGATGCTGTTTTATTCTCGGTGCGGAGTGCTATGTCCAGATCACTAGCTAGAGTGATTATACAATTGGGCCCAGGCATCTTAAGATTCATGTATCCATAATGGGGTACCGCTGGAAGCTCTGCTCCTCCTCCAGCCGAGGAGGTTGGGAGCTGTAACACCCACGATGCGGCTATATCTCCCACGTGTGGGGCACGACTTAGAGGCATAACCGCATGGTAGGTGAGGGAATCCTAGATTAGGGGGTCTCCGGACAACCGGACTATATCCTTCCGCCGGACTGATAGACTATGAAGATACAAGATTGAAGACTTCGTCCCGTGTCCGGATGGGACTCTCCTTGGAGTGGAAGGCAAGCTAGACAATACGGATATGAAGATCTCCTCCCTTGTAACCGACTCTGTGTAACCCTAGCCCCCTCCGGTGTCTATATAAACCAGAGGGATTTGGTCCATAGGACAACATACAATCATACCATAGGCTAGCTTCTAGGGTTTAGCCTCTACGATCTCGTGGTAGATCAACTCTTGTAATACTCATATCATCAAGAAACAATCAAGCAGGACGTAGGGTATTACCTCCTTCAAGAGGGCCCGAACCTGGGTAAACTTCGTGTCCCCTGCCTCCTATTACCATCCGCCTTAGACGCACAGTTTGGGACCCCGTACCCGAGATCCGCCGGTTTTGACACCAACATTGGTGCTTTCATTGAGAGTTCCACTATGTCGTCACCATAAGGCTTGATGGCTCCTTCGATCATCGATAGCGATGCGGTCCAGGATGAGGTTTTCTTCCCCGGACAGATCTTCGTATTCGGCGGTTTTGCACTGCGAGCCAATTCGCTTGGCCATCAGGAGCAGATTGAGAGCTACGCCCCTGGCGATCAGGTCAGATTCAGAAACTTAAACTACACTGCCGACATCCGCGGAGACTTGATCTTCGACGAATTCGAGCCCATGTCAGGTGTGCCGCACAGTCACGACGAGCATGACATAACTCTACCGTCGGACAATATTCGGGAAATCACATCTGCAACTACTCCGGCCGTCAATCCGGAGCAAATCGCGCCATCCGAGAGTGGATGGATAGACCCTGCCATGGAGGTCGCACTCTCAGTGGCGATAGAGCCGGATACTGACTTCACCCCTTACGAGAGCCGTGCCGCCGAACCACTGGATTCACCTCCGGCCACGGACTCCGAGCCGCTTACATCCGTGCCCGTCGAATCCGACAGGGCGCCGATCATGGAGTTCACCTCTGCGGATATCTTTCAGCACTTGCCCTTCAGTGATGTGCTAAATTCATTAAGGTCTCTCTCCATGTCAGGAGAACCTTGGCCGAACAATGTCCCGCTAGAATGGGATGCGGACGACAAAGAAATTCGCTGCCCGCCCACCACCCACTTAGTAGACACTGTCAATGATTTAACCGACATGCTCGACTTTGACTCCGAAGACATCGACGGTATGGACGACGATGCAGGAGACAAGCAGGAATCATCGCCCACAGGGCGCTGGACCGCTACCTCATCATACGACATATACATGGTGGACACCCCTAAAGAAGGCAATGGCGACGAGACAGCAGAGGATGACCCCTCCAAGAAGCAACCCAAGCGCCGACGTCAGCGGCACCGCTCTAAGTCCCGCCACAGCAAAAGTAGTGATACCGATATAGGAGATAATAACACTCCGGATAGTGCCGAAGACAACCACAATCCCCTCCAGCACGATGTAGAGCCGGAGGATGAACAAGCTAGCCGTCCATAGCAGGAAGCACATGGAGAACCGGAGGAGGACAATTACATGCCTCTCTCCGAAGACGAGGCGAGCCTCGGCGACGAAGAATTTATCGTGCCTGAGGACCCCGTCGAGCAGGAGCACTTCAAGCGCCGGCTTATGGCCACACCAAATAGCTTGAAGAAAAAGCAACAACATCTTCAAGCTGATCAAGGCTTGCTAGTAGACATATGGACCGAAGTCCTTGCGGCCAAGGAATACGAACTCGAGCGCCCCTCCAAGAGTTACCCAAAACGCAGGTTGCTACCTCACCTCGAGGAGGAAGCATTAAAACCTCATTCACCAGTGTACGATGCGGCTGACCAACCACTGTGTGGCCGAGCCAGAGAGGCGTTTCAGCCTGAAGTTCAGCCTGCACCCCACCGCCACTCAATCAAAAATACCAAGGCCCGGGGCAACACACAAGACTTGCGAGACTTATTGGACAGTGAGGCAAAACTTGCAAGGTCAATATACGGGTCACGGGACGCGCGCCAACATGGGACGATGATCGTCGCACCAGATACACCCAAAGCAAATCCGGCCGGGCCGAATACAGCAGACAAGACTCATATGAATTGCGTCGTGATATAGCCCGGCACAGAGGCGCCGCACACCCCCTATGCGTCACTGGTGAAGTTATGGATCACGAATTCCCGGAGGGTTTCAAACCCGTAAATATCGAATCATATGATGTTAAAACAGATCCCGCTGTATGGATTGAGGATTTTCTCCTTCACATCCACATGGCTCGCGGTGATGATCTACACGCCATCAAGTACCTCCCACTAAAACTCAAAGGACCAGCTCGGCATTGGCTGAATAGCTTGCCATCAGACCCCGCCGGCAGTTGGGAGGATCTAGAATACGCATTCCTTGACAACTTCCAGGGCACTTACGTGCGACCACCAGATGCTGATGACTTGAGCCATATAACTTAGCAGCCAGGGGAATCGGCCAGACAATTCTGGACTCGGTTCCTGACTAAGAAAAACCAAATTGTCGATTGTCCGGACGCAGAGGCCCTAGCGTTATTCAAGCACAACATCCGTGACGAGTGGCTTGCCCGCCACCTTGGCCAGGAGAAGCAGAAGTCTATGGCAGCCCTCACGACACTCGTGACCCACTTTTGCATGGGCGAGGATAGCTGGCTGGCTCGCAGCAATAACACATGGAGGAATCCGGGCACTTCGGATACCAAAGATGCCAATGGCAGACAACATCGTAATAGACCAAAGGGCCATAATAATAGCGATAACACCGAGGATACGACAGTCAATGCCGGATTCAGAGGCTCTAGATCCGGTCAGCGGAAAAAGCCATTTAAAAGAAGTACTCCAGCTCCGTCCAATTTGGATCGCTCGTGTCAAATCCACGGCACCCCCGACAAGCCAGCCAATCACACCAACAGAGAATGTTGGGTGTTCAAGCAGGTCGGCAAGTTAAATGCCGAAAACAAGGACAAGGGGCTGCATAGTAATGACGAGGAGGAGCCCCGGCCACCGAACACGGGAGGACAGAAGGGGTTCCCCCCACAAGTGAAGACGGTGAACATTATATACGCAACCCACATTCCCAAGAGGGAGCGGAAGCATGCACTAAGGGACGTCTATGCGATGGAGCCCGTCGCCCCAAAGTTCAACCCATGGTTTGCTTGCCCGATCACCTTCGATCGCAGGGACCACCCCAATAGTATCCGTCATGGTGGATTCGCCGCACTGGTCCTAGACCCCATCATTGACGGATTTCACCTCAGTCGAGTCCTTATGGACGGCGGCAGCAGCCTGAACCTGCTCTATCAGGATACAGTGCGAAAAATGGGCATCGATCCCTTGAGGATCAAACCCACCAAAACCACCTTTAAGGGCGTCATCCCAGGTGTAGAGGCCCATTGCACGGGCTCAATCACACTAGAAGTGGTCTCCGGATCACAACTTCCGAAGCGAGGAGTTAATCTTCGACATCGTCCCTTTTCGCAGTGGCTATCATACACTGCTCGGATGAACTGCATTTGCAAAATTCAATGTAGTACCGCATTACGCATACCTCAAGCTCAAGATGCCAGGACCTCGGGGGGTCATAACAGTGAATGGAAACATAGAACGTCGCTCCGTGCTACCTCTTGAGCACTGGGTTGGTTTTCACCGAAGAGGAAGCGATGATGCAGCAAAGTAGCGTAAGTATTTCCCTCAGTTTTTTGAGAACCAAGGTATCAATCCAGTAGGAGGCTACGCGCGAGTCCCTCGTACCTGCACAAAACAAATAAATCCTCGCAACCAACGCAAATATGGGTTGTCAATCCCTATAAGGCCACTTACGATAGTGAGATATGATATATATGATAAAGATAATAATTTTGGTATTTTTGTGATAAAGATGCAAACTAAAATAAAGGCAAAGTAAATAACAAAGGAAATAACTAAGTAGTAGGAGATTAATATGATAAAGATAGACCCGGGGACCATAGGTTTCACTAGTGGCTTCTCTCAAGAGCATAAGTATTCTATGGTGGGTGAACAAATTACTGTTGAGCAATTGACAGAATTGAGCACAGTTATGAGAATATCTAGGCATGATCATGTATGTAGGCATCACGTCCAAGACGAGTAGACCGACTCCTGCCTGCATCTACTACTATTACTCCACTCATCGACTGCTATCCAGCATGCATCTAGAGTCTTAAGTTAAAAACAGAGTAACGCCTTAAAAAGATGACATGATGTAGAGGGATAGACTCATGCAATATGAAGAAAACCTGTGACGCCCCAAGACCGGAGCTTCAGGTGCCTTCCGTGATTTCCGAGTTTCGTCGTGTGTTTTGTTTAGTTCGTTGCATTCATCCGTGCATCTTTTGCATTGCATCATGTCATTTTTTTATTCTCAACCAAATAAATGGCATGGATCTTTGATCCATTTAAACCGAGGGAATTCACATGGTGATTCTCTTTACAACATATCCTCTTGATGTTTAGAGAGCTATAGTAAATATTCCAATTATTTGGATTTACCGCAAACACACTAGCAATTTAAAACTCTTAGGTCTTTTCTGCTTCGAGTTGCTCCTCAAACCTTGCCATATATTCTTTCATCATTTTGCGGAGCTCCACCTAAATTCTCAACATTTATGGACCTTCCTTTTACCGAGTCTTAGGTCAAACCTATTTGAATTAAATTCAAATGAGTTTGAATTTATATCTTTCAACCTTGGCCATTTCTATTTTCTTCGAACGAGCATATTTTTGTGAGTCCAAGAAAAGTAACCACATGCCCTAATTCTTCTTCCAACCTTCTCTTGTCTTCTTTCCTTTCTTCTAGTTCTTTGTTAATGAAAAGAGAAAGGAGGAAGAGAGAAGCCCAGCGGCCACTTGTGTCCAACCAGGACCATTTTGACCCAAGGCCCAGGCCACCGCAAGCCCTTCAGCCAGGCTGGCCCATGCTGCTTCATGGCCTGCTAGGCCCAGCCGCCTCCACTAGTGCCGCAACCCTAGGCCGACCGAAACCTTTCCCCACTTGATCCCGTGGCCTCTCCCTCATCTCCACCTCGCCACCAGGAACCTTGCGCCCGATTCGCTTCTCCCTTCGTCCTCCTGTGCGCCGCCAAGTGTGAGAGAGAGAACGTCATCCGCCGCCCTGTGTTCACCAATACCTTCGATGCGGGAATTCCCTGGTGCCGCGCCCGATGTCCCCTCCGCCGAGCCTCCTCGCCCCAAACCCATGGCGCGCCCCACTTCCAGTGCCACCGACCTCTTTCCTCGTGCCCGCGCCTCCTTCTCCCTCTGTTCGGGCCAACGCCGCCGCCGCCGGTCTTCACCTCGCCCCCTGCCGTTTCCGGGGCCGCGCCGGCGAGCGCCATCACCAGAGTTGCTCCTTTTACCGAGCGCCACCCCAAGCGCCCCATGCCTGCCACCTGCTCCACCTCCTCGTCGCTCCTCTCGGCCTCCCGCGGTTGCTCTGTTGCCGTCGCCTTGCTGCACGGCGGTTGGCCCTGCCCCTTGTCGAGCTGTCGGAGCGGCAGTTGCCTGAGCTCTCCCTTGAGTGCGCCTCGCTCCATCGCTTCTTATGGCCGAGGCTACGTCTTCCTCTGTTGCACTGTGTGTGACCGTGACAGCCACATGGTGGCCACCTCTGCAGCCTCATGTTGCAGTTTTGTGCGCCTTCATAGTCGGTTGCCATTGACGCAAGACCAACAGCCTCACCGCCATTCGCCTACACGCCCAAACCCAGAAGATCCCATGGGACTCCAAGTACAACGATGATCCGTGAAGACCCTAGTCACACCAAGTTCGTCTTCCGCCATCTCCGAAATCGCCAAGTACCATGACGATACAAGAACAACTATCGTCGACATGCATTGTACCAAGTACCACTTCGTTTCATCTAGACCGGCAAGTCCGAAGACCCCAAGTACCACGACAACTCTGAAGGGATTCAAATCCATCAAGTTCCTCTACCGATGACTCGAACGGCTACGAAACGTGTACCACTATCATCGAACCGCGAAGACTCCGTGGACATCAAATTCCTCGCCGTGACCCCAAACATCTACGGAAACTTGTGCGACTAAGAATGTGAACGACTACCGTCCCAAGAACGTCTACTTCCCCTACAACGCATCGAACTCGAACCCCTCCGATAACGCATGCTTCAAAGGTATAACCTCGAGACGACTGCCCGTGAACGAATGCTTGCGATGTATTTGTTGAACCGTGTGTTGCTCCGTGTCCGAGTTGTTCGTTGCACGAAGCCCCTCTTTTGCCTTGCCACCATCATGTGGGCACCCGGTAATCGGGAGCACCCCAATGTTCATCATGACTCGCTCCCGTCACTTTCTTTTGCACCGACGCCTCAATGAGTTGTCGGAACCGGAACGTTGCTGTGGCACCGTTTCGTTATCGTCGCCGTGGCACCCCTTTTGTTTCCACCACGATGACAAGTGCCTCATATCTTATCATGCCAACATTTTCATAAAATTGCATAAACTTGCACATGTCATCCTCATCATGATAATAACATTTAAAATGTTAAAGTTTGTTGTTGCTTTAAATTGCTAATGCATATGGGGTTTTTACCGGAATTGTTGTTTGTTGTTCTGGCCTCATTTAAACTTGCCTAATCCGTTAATTTAATTATGCTTCACCTCTTGCCATGCTTAACAACATTTAATATTGTTGGGTACATAAACGAGAGTGAACTAAATAATTGATGTGGTGTTCCGTCAATATGCAACTCGTTGCATATTAAGCTCCACTTAACTTGTAGTATTTGTTTGTGCACATTGTCATGCCATAAATTATTAAACCGGACATGCATCATACTTGGTTGTGCATCATGCCATGTTATGTGATGGTTGTTTACTTTGTTGCTTGCTTCTTTCCGGGTTGCTTCTCTCGTTAGCTTCGGTTTCGTTCCGGAGTTGTGAGGATCCATTCGACTCCGTCCGTTTGTCTTCTTCATGGACTCATTCTTCTTCCTTGCGGGATCTCGGGCAAGATGACCATACCCTCGAAATCACTTCTATCTTTGCTTGCTAGTTGCTCTCTCTATTGCTATGTCGTGATACCTACCACTTGCTATATCATGCCTCCCATATTGCCATGTCAAGCCTCTAACCCACCTTTTCCTAGCAAACCGTTGTTTGGCTATGTTACCGCTTTGCTCAGCACCTCTCATAACGTTGTTAGTTGCAGGTGAAGATGGAGTTTGTTCCATGTTGGAACATGGATATGTTGGGATATAACAATATATCTTATTTAATTAATGCATCTATATACTTGGTAAAGGGTGGAAGGCTCGGCCTTATGCCTGGTGTTTTGTTCCACTCTTGCCGCCCTAGTTACCGTCATACCGGTGTTATGTTCCTTGATTTTGTGTTCCTTACGCGGTTGGGTTATAATGGGATCCCCTTGACAGTTCGCCTTGAATAAAACTCCTCCGGTAAGGCCCAACCTTGGTTTTACCATTTGCCACCTAAGCCTTTTTCCCTTGGGTTCTGCAGACTCAAGGGTCATCTTTATTTTAAACCCATGGGCCAGTGCTTCTCTAAGTGTTGGTCCAACTTGAGCGATGTCCGGTGCCCCCTGGGCAACCAGGATCTATGCCAACCCGACGTTTGGCTCATCCGGTGTGCCCTGAGAATGAGATATGTGCAGCTCCTATCGGGATATGTCGGCACATTCGGGCGGATTTGCTGATCTTGTTTTACCATTGTCGAAATGTCTTGTAACCGGGATTCTGAGTCTGATCGGGTCTTCCTGGGAGAAGGAATATCCTTCGCTGACCATGAGAGCTTGTGATGGGCTAAGTTGGGACACCCCTGCAGGGTTTTGAACTTTCGAAAGCCGTGCCCGCGGTTATGGGCAGATGGGAATTTGTTAATGTCCGGTTGTAGTGAACCTGAAACTTAACTTAATTAAAATGCATCAACCACGTGTGTAGCCGTGATGGTCTCTTTCCGGCGGAGTAGTTTCAGGATCACTTCTTGATCACTTCTAGTTCACGATCGAGCTTTGATTCTCTTCTCGCTCTCATTTGCGTAAGTTAGCCACCATATATGCTAGTGCTTGATGCAGCTCCACCTCACTACCTTTTTTCTACCCATAAGCTTAAATAGTCTTGATCTCGCGGGCGTGAGATTGTTGAGTCCCCGTGACTCACAGATACTTCCTAAACCAGCTTGCAGGTGCCGATGATACCAGTGCAGATGCCGTAGCTGAGCTCAAGTGGGAGCTCGATGAAGATCATGTTCGTTGGGTGGTTTCCTTTCCTTTCGATCAGTAGTGGAGCCCAGTTGGGGCGATCAGGGATCTATTGCATTAGGAGTTGTCTTTCTTTATTTGGTTCCGTAGTCGGACCTTGATTCTATTCTGGATGATGTAATGCTATATTTATGTATTATGTGAAGTGGCGATTATAAGCCAACTCTTTATCCCTTTCTTATTCAGTACATGGGATGTGTAAACATTACCCCTCTTGCGACATGCCTACTATGCGGTTATGCCTCTAAGTCATGCTCCGACATGTGGGAGATATAGCCGCATCGTGGGTGTTACAAAACCCCATCTTGTTATCCTCTATGGCAACAATACAATACGTGCCTTGCTGCCCCTACTGTCACTAGGAAAGGACACCACAAGATTGAACCCAAAGCTAAGCACTTCTCCCATTGCAAGAAAGATCAATCTAGTAGGCCAAACCAAACTGATAATTCAAAGAGACTTGCAAAGATAACAATCATACATAAAAGAATTCAGAGAAGATTCAAATATTGTTCATAGATAGACTTGATCATAAACCCACAATTCATCGATCTCAACAAGCACACCGCAAAAAGAAGATTACATCGAATAGATCTCCACAAGAGAGGGGGAGAACATTGTATCGAGATCCAAAAAGAGAGAAGAAGCCATCTAGCTACTAACTATGGACCCGTAGGTCTGAGGTAAACTACTCACACTTCATCGGAGAGGCTATGGTGTTGATGTAGAAGCCCTCCGTGATCGATGCCCCCTCCGGCGGAGCTCCGGAACAGGCCCCAAGATGGAATCTCATGGATACAGAAAGTTATGGCGGTGGAATTAGGGTTTTGGCTCCGTATCTGATCGTTTGGGGGTAGGTGGATATATATATAGGAGGAAGGAGTACGTCGGTGGAGCAACAGGGGGCCCACGAGGGTGGAGGGCGCGCCTGGGGTAGGCAGGCATGCCCCCCTACCTCGTGGATGCCTGTTTCCTTTCTTGACGTAGGGTCCAAGTCTCCCGGGTCTTATTCGTTGAGAAAATCACGTTCCCGAAGGTTTCATTCCGTTTGGAGTCCGTTTGATATTCCTTTTATTCGAAACCCTAAAACAGGCAAAAACAGCAATTCTGGGCTGGGCCTCCAGTTAATAGGTTAGTCCCAAAAATAATATAAAAGTGGATAATAAACCCCAATAATGTCCAAAACAGTAGATAATATAGCATGGAGTAATCAAACATTATAGATACATTGGAGATGTATCACTCCGCACGGAAGAGCACACTGCGGCCCTCGCAGTAGAAGCGCAAAGCAGCCTTTCATGGCAAACCACTAATTCGGCGATACAGCCCTCGAACACCTTCAAGCGTGTCTGGAGTAAACTGCAACAGTATCGCCTGGCACGTTCAGAGCTCGCTAGCAATTCGGCCCCCGTCCCAGTCCCAGTCATGCGACGAAATCCATGCCGCGTGTACATAATTATGCACTGAAAATACCATGGACATAGGCGAGGGCACGATCAGGGCATGTCCAGCAATGCGACTTAACCGCCCTAGGGGCTGTATATCTTTATCATTTCTTTTCTGTTTCAGGGCCTAACTCTCTGGAAGCCCTTTCCGGCAGTATGTTTGCCGGACACATTACGGGAAGGAACAACCAAGGCGGCAAGAAGCTAATATGTACACGGGAACCCCCAAATGGTCTCTAATAATAATACCCGCTTTCTACTATCCATACGCAGCTTTCCCTTGGATAGGACATTTCGAATAGTCCTATTTTCTGCTTATCGCACTACCTATACCAGTACGCTTCGACGTATCATTTAAATAACAATGCATAGCATTAGTCTATTATTGCATTATTCATTCTTTTTCTCTTATTTCCATTTCCGACAATCCACACCCGTAAATTCGGGTACGGTCAGTACGCCAGGGGCTTTCGTTTACCCCATAATACGATGCGAGAAGTCCGAACACTTTCGACAGTGCGGCACCCCGAACTTATAGCATCATATGCATCAGCTCCGAATCATGTCTTGGGTCAATAGTTGGGTTTGCCTGGCTCCCACGCTTTGGTACCTTATGTTCCGCTATATCGGCTAAGGTAGCGGTGGGAGAACTATTGCGATTGTGTCCCGGTTCTTCCGGACGAGCACCTTAGTAGAGAAAGCCGAAAACTGACTGTCATGATAAGGTGAGAGACTGGTCGTTGTTCAAGAGGTCTCAAGTCCTTAAAGACTTTTTCTGCTTTGGGCGAGGAGTCGGCCTTGTCCGGCTTAGGCGTGTATAGCGCCCCAAATTCGGCCTTCCGAATACCAGGGGCTTCGCCAAAATTTAAAATTGTAGACTTCTATGGCTAAGTGAGAGTGATAAACCATTATAGTCCGATTGCCTAGTTCGTTGCGTTGAACACCTCCCTTAAAGGACCCAAAATTGGGTTAAAGAGTGCTCAGGTTTATCCCGAACACCCTAGTACTAGTTACATGGGGGTAGAAGCCGATGACTGGCCAACTGTCAGATTTTATAAATGGCCGCATAGAAGGTAATATTTTAAATTAAAAAAGCGTTGCATAGCGCAGATGAACTTTTTTCACGTTACAGGATCGCATGAGCATGTTCATTCAAAAATTACATCCTTGGCACAATCATCCGCCACAAGGCGGGAACCCTTCAAGACACTCTCATAATACATTTTGGGGCAGTGATGCTCCTTGCCCTCCGGTGGCCCCTCCTTCACCAGCTTCACGGCGTCCAGCTTCGCCCAGTGCACCTTCGCTCGGGCAAAAGCCCTGCACGCACCTTCGATGCAGACGGACCGCTTTATGACTTCAAGCCATGGGCACGCGTCCATGAGCCGCCTCACCAGACCGAAGTAGCTGCCGGATAGGGGCTCGCCAGGCCACATCCGGACTATAAGGCCCCTCATGGCATGTTCGGCCGCCTTGTGAAGCTCGACCATTTGCTTCAGCTGGTCGCTCAAGGGCACGGGGTGTTCGGTCCCGGTATACTGAGACCATAACAACTTCTTCGTCGAGCTCCCCTCCTCAGCTCGGTAAAACTCCACGGCATCCAGTACACTACGGGGAAGATCTGCATATGCTCCTGGAGAGCTTCGAACTCGGGTAAGAAAAAGGAAAGTCTCCTTCACGTGCTTGCTTTGCATAATGAATGCCTTACCCGCTGCTATCTTCTTCACCGCATCAATCTCCTGGAGGGCCTTGTGGGCTGCAGCCTTGGCGCTCCGGGCGCTTTCAAGCGCATGCGCGAGCTCGGACTCTCGCGTCTTAGAGTCAAGCTCCAAGGACTCGTGTTTTTTTGCGAGAGCCTCGACCTCCTGCTGCACCTCGCCCACTCAGGCTTCTTGTTTCTCCCGCTCAATGTGCTCCTCGGCCGCTTTGTCTTCGGCCTCGGACAGCGCCTTCTTCAGGGTCGCCACTTCGGTCATGGCCCCTGGAAAAGTCATGATGATCCTGTTACTTTACACCCGAACTTCTTTCATTTTATATAGACAAGGTATTTCTTACCTTTGCTCTCCTCGAGCTACCTCTTTGTAATGCCAAGCTCGTTCTTGGACCTCTCCAGGTCCTGCTTCAGCGCAGAGACCTCTGCAGTACATGCGGCAGCAGCCAGCAGCGAAGTCTGCACATACACATAGATATATTCTGATTAGACTCCTGAGTCATCATTTGATCCTCTATTCGGCCTTTCTACTTGAATGCCGAACAGAGCATCACGGGATACTATCTATGCTGTAATATTTTCTTATATTTTGATTGCTTAACTCAAAGCCTGTTAGGAGGCTGGCGCAAGCTTCAGTCAGTTCGTTTTTGGCGGACTGAACTTTCTCGATCACCGCACTCAGGGTAGTACGGTGCTCTTCATCGATGGAAGCACCGCGAAGCACTTCCAGCAAGTTGTCTGGTGCCTCTGGATAGACAGAGGACACCGGCACGGGCGGCTTTCCCCCCTTAACGGGGGGTTGCCCGCCGGAGTCCGGAACCACCGAAGATTCCGGTGCAGTGTTCGGCTGGGGGCCGAACTTGGAGCCCACGGGAGTCCGGCTCCCTTTGGGCCCAGGGTCCGGAAGGTCGCCTCGAGACGCCACTAGGACTGCCTCCCCTTGACCCGGTGCCTGTTGAGATAACACCTCGACGTTGTCTGCAGGGCAAGGGGTGGACGCGGTCGGAAGAGAACCGATGTTCACATCCGACGAGCCCAACGAACCGCTCGACGAAGATACGTCGAGATGAGCTCGGGACGGACTGCATAATCATGTTCGGCATGAGGAGAAGCAATGCAGTAAAACATACCATGAATTACTATGGTGTCTGGATACTTACGACTTCGCCAGCGGCTTGACCCTGGGTAGCCACTCATCGCCGCTGTAGGCGGCCGTCGTGGAGCAGTCCGGAGGGAGGGTCCTGCCCTTCTTGGACCCTTTGGCCTCCCCGGTTGGGTCGGCCATCCTTTTCTTGTCTCTCCCGGCTGGGGGGGGGGAGAACTTTCCTCTTCCTCCTCCTTGTTTTCGTGGGAGGAGGGCGTCTCAGAGTTATCGGATAATGAGTCCGATACAACCTTGCGCCAGAGACCCTTTCGGGTCCCCGCGGCCTTCTTCTTGGCCTTCTTCACCGGCACCTCGTAAGGTGCCGGAACCAGCATCTCCGTTAGGAGAGCATCTGCAGGATCTTCCGACGGGGGGCGGGGCAATCGATCTGCTCCGCTGTCTTCACCCAGTCCTGTTAAAGGCATGGAAGGCTTAGATCACGCACATAATTAAACTGGGGCAAATGGATACCCTGTGAAGTATAAAAAGTTACCGGATAGGCGCGGCGCTTTGCGCTGAGTCCGCGGTCCTCGGTGAGGGAAGGAGGTACCTCGGCGCCCTTGAACAGCACCTTCCAGACGTCCTCGTGCATCGTGTCATAGCGCTCCCGCAGCGTTTGGTGCTTGGCCAGGTCGAACTCCCACAAGTTGAATACCCGTTGTTGACACGGGAGAATCCGGCGGAAGAGCGTGACATGGACCACGTTGACAAGCTTGATTTTCTTGCTCATCATGTTCTTGATGCAGGTCTGGAGTCCGGTAAGCTCTACCGAGGAACCCCAGGACAGGCCCTTCTCTTTCCAGGAGGTGAGCCGTGTGGGGATTCCGGATCGGAATTCAGGGGCCGCCACCAAGTTGGTGTCATGTGGCTCGGTGATGTAGAACCACCCCGATTGCCACCCCTTTATGGTGTCCACATAGGAGCCTTCAAGCCAGGTGACATTAGGCATCTTGCCCACCATGGTGCCTCCGCACTCCGCTTGCTGGCCGACCACCACCTTCGGTTTGACATTGAAGGTCTTCAGCCACAGGCCAAAATGGGGCTTGATGCGGAGGAAGGCCTCGCACACGACGATAAACGCCGAGATGTTGAGGATGAAATTGGGGGCCAGATCATGAAAATCTAGCCCGTAGTAGAACATGAGCCCGTGGACAAACGGGTGGAGAGGAAATCCCAGTCCGCAGACAAAGTGGATAAGAAAAACTACCCTCTCATGGGGTTTGGGCATTGGGATGATCTGCCATGCATCTGGCAGCCGATGCGCGATATCCATGGCCAGATATCCGGCTTCCTGTAACTTTTTGATGTTCTCCTCCGTGATGGAGGAGACCATCCACTTGCCTCCTGCTTTGGACATGCTTGGAGTGGTTTGAGAAGAAGAACGCGAGCTTGGGCGCTAGAGCTCAAGTGTGCGGGAATGGGTAAGCAAGGAGGAAGAAGGCATGGGTGAAAATAGTGAATCTTTTTCCCTTTATAAGGGCGAAGGAGGCGATGCGCCTCCCCACTTGCCTGGTAAAACCGCTTATTCCCCAAGCATTGTAATTGATAGCGCGTTTGGGTTACCCACGTCCGTATTGATGAGAATCCCGTAATAAGGGGAACACGATCTATGCTTTGACAAGACGTGTCAAGAAAGCTGCCTCGCGATAGGTGCAGTGCTGGTTGAGAAAAACGGTTCGAATAATGACCGGACCATGGCGTGATGTCATGCTGTCAAAACGTGTCAGCAGATTAGATTTGTGGAAATATTACTCTCTCTACGGTGGTATGTGGAACTTGTTTTGCAGAGCCGGACACTATATATGCTTGGCCGGCTTGGAAGTCGCCGGATGAGCGAGGCAAGGCCGGACCGACAGGAGGCGCCGTGGCTCCAGAGGAGGTCCAGCATGAGGAGGACGTCGAGGTCCTGGAGCAGGGCGACGGATACGCTGCCTGAGGGAGAGAGCGAAAGGAGGGAGGAGCCATGTGAGCGAGAGGAAGATGGAGGTTGGCAGCGCTGGTGGAAGGAGGGGATGGGGAGATCAAGCGAGGCAGCTCCTGGAGGCGCGAGGGAGTTCGATGGGAGAGGGGAGATGGTTCAGCAGGGCCTAGTGTTAGGATTAGGAGGGGGTCGGTTGGGCCTACAGATGGGCCTCTGGTGCGCTGAGGGGAGTAGTGCGGCCTGGCTGGCCGATCCAAAGGAGAGGGAGGCTGCTGGGCTCTCCACTCCCTCTCTCATCTCTTAATCTCTCTTTTCCCGTATTAAAACAAAACAGAAAAAGAGAAAGAAAAGAAAGAGGAGGTAGGGGTGGAATCTGGGCATGGGGATAATTTTCATGGACTCGTAAAAATGTGCACGGTCCACGACAAATAGGAGAGGCATGATTGAAAGATGTAATTCAAACTCATTTGAATTTAATTCAAATGGGTTTGAACTAGGGCTGGATTACACAGTGCCCAAAAATGTTCAGATTTTTGGAGGAACCTTGGTAAAAGGTAAGAGAATTGTGGGCAAGGTTTGGAGGTCAAACTCGAAGAGGAATAGGCATGGGAAATATTTTGCACGTGTGTTATGGTAATTCCAAAAGAATGGAATATTTATTGTAGCTCTCTAAATATCGAGAGGATATGTTGTAAAGAGAATCACTATGTGAATTCCCTCGGTTTAAATGGACAGAATATCCATACGGTTTATTTATTTGAGTTGCAAAGATTAATGACATGATAGCATGATGACATGATGCAATGCACATGATACAAACATGGATGCAACAGACAAAACAAATCACCCGACGAAACTCGGAAAAACATGGAAGGCATCTGAAGCGTCGGTCTTGGGGAGTCACAACACTCCACCACTACAAGAGGATCTCGTCCCGAGATCTAGGATGGCACCGGAGAGAAAACGAAAGATGAAGAGGTAAAACAAAGTTGCTTCTTTGACAAACGAGTGAACCCAAAGAACCTTGAGAGGTTAAACAAATTGATAGAAGGAATACAACGAAGATGAACAAAGTTGAAACGCTCCGTAAGAAAAGATGAACAAGGAACATTACCAGAACCTTGTAGGTGGAAAGACATAAGACAAGGGTTGCAATGGACATGAAGTAGATGCAAGCACTCTGATTGAAACAAGATGCAAGACTTGATAAGACGAAAAGAACTTGAGAAGATGACACAACACTCTGGTTAAAACAAGATAGAGAAGGCATAAGAATGATATAATTTGGACAGCACTCCGGTAGAAAAGAGAAGAAAACTTGATAAGATGAAAATAAATTGAAGGGATGACACAACACTCCGGTTGAATGGATAAGCAAAGGAAAGAACATGGTCTTCACAACTCAAAATTATCAACAATGAAAGGATAAGCTTGTTGTGGGCTTATGGAAAACATCTCAAAACTGAGGTGAAATTTTGCCACTAACAAGAACAATAGATTGGATTGATATCAACAAGGAGACGAGAAGATTATTTCACTGGGAGGATAAATGAAGAACTTGGGTCATTTATTAGCACCATAAATAGCAACAATCCTTAGGGAAAGCTTTACGTGAAATATAACCCAAGATAATTCCAAGTTAGAAAATTATGGGTTTAAATATCTCATTCTTAACAACTTGCGAATCATGATACACGAAGGGAAATTGTCAAGAATGAGATAAACCACTTGAAAAAGATAAGATAGAAAGAATTTCACTTCCGAATGCAAGATGAAAAATACTTGAGCTCCTTTGAAAAGAATCTCGATCAACACTTCGAGAAGGAATTAAATACTTGATGAGTCATCATGTAGAGCCTCCATGAAGAACTCCGGTAATAAAAGGATGATAAAATAAAGAGAAGTTGAAAACACAAGGTGAAGACTTGCAATGATTTAGATTTAATATTCGTGGTCATATAGTTGAGAGATCTTGGAACTCCAGGAAAATAAAGATGAACAACTTAGCACCAACAAATTGATATCAAGAATGAACTCCGGAAGAAAAGAATTGAATCACCTCAAAGAAAACAAGAATAAGATTTACTGTATGTTTATCCTTCATCAAATTAAATTGATGACAAGCAATGGATTTGGCATACTACTTATTCTTGTAGAAAGGATTTAGAGAGATATAGCATAATCTTGAGAAGGTCTTCAACGAACCACCGATAGGATTCAAAACAACGAATAAATTAACAAGATAATGAAGGAAGAGAAATCTTGAATGAACCACCGTAAGAATTGAAAATGAAAGTAGCAAATGCACAATTCACCGGGAAGAATTGGAAAATGAATGAAGATACTTGAGAGAATTTAGATACATGAGAACGAAAGAACATGAACTGATTAGATAATACTTGCGTGATGCATCGGTAAGATTTGGAGAATGAGAGCTGAAAGCTGGGAATGAGTAATATTTGAAAAGATGGCCTTCGGGGGAAAGAAATGGAAACAACTCATGAAATGCTCCGGATGGGTGAAAAGAATTCTCACAATCGAAAACAATTATGAGAGGATGGCATGAAGCTAGCACCAAGAATCTTCAAGAGAACGGATATGATTGCAGAGAAGCTCTTCTTCGGTCTTCGAAGTCCGAGAATGACGACGAGAAAGAACACCATGAATTGTTGAGGCACTCCGGAATAATGAGGAATATAAAGGTTTAACCGACGATGAAAAGAATTTGAAAGATCTTGGAGAAAGACATTTGACTGATGACAATTCATTTTTACGTCAACTTGGAGAAGAATTTGAGAGTTACTCCGAGAAAATAGAAGAGTCGGGTAAGATCCTGGGAAAGACCTGTGGGTTAGGGCCCACTCAAAATATACACCATTGAAGAGATTTCTTGAAAGGGAGATTGCACCGGTTGAATTAAATGGCTTGAATAAATAACAACCTCAAAATAGTTTGAACGGACAAATGAAAGGAATAAACTCAACACCGAAGCTTGAATTAAATCCACCGGATAAGAACACTGAAAGAAAGGAATGAAGAGACTTCACATCCATAAGATGGATGCTTGATTAAGAAATCTGAGTCCTTGAAGAAAAAGGGTGGGAGGGCGGGAAAAACAAAGGCAACTTGGAGACGGATGAAACAAACACCGTTGGTAAAACTGAGAGATGGTCTTGCGAATGTTGAAATGATCGTATCCACTTGAAGAGAAGCACGCCAGTTCAGAAGAAATTGAGATGGAAACTCAAAGATCAAGACGGTTTAGTATTCCCATAGAAATATGAGAACACTGCTTGGAAGAAAGGTATGGAATCCACATTTTAACTTCGAAGCAACTCGAATACCACAAACTCAAAACAAAAAACAAAGGATTGGCTTAGGAAATAAGCCAGAAACAAACATATGATAGATCCCATATCGTATCATGTGTGTGTTGGAAAGATATTCTAGGAGCTACTTGAATTCCCACTTATAAACTCCCGAAACTTTCTGGTTATGCAATCAGGTGTTGGGGATACAGGGAAGCATAATATCTCACCCAAAACTAGCAAATCCTACATCCAGCTGTATCCATCCTTCAACACATAACCAAGAAACCTTCGGAAATTGTGTACCTCAACGTTCGAAAAGCATCCGTTATACAAGTTATGGCAATACTCCCGAACTCCCGCCCCAGTACTGGGTGGCGTCGATGTTATCTCACCAACAACTGCATAAAAGATATTTTCGATGTCGGCGAAACTCAGGTATTCCAGAACTGCAACGATAAAATTGTGACCATAACACCTCGGAGCTCAACACCCTGGGACACTTCCACAACCCCTAAATGTCAGGAGGCACCAAGAACAATGTTCTCGTCACAAAACCATCGGAACGATTCCAAGATACCCGCATGATCCTAAAAAAAATTCATGAAATTTGAGGAGAGAAGAGTCAAAATTTCAATGTGAGGAGGCCTCACCAGAGCGACGAAGGGACTGAGGAGTAAAAAGAATCCTACTCTCAGATATATGTAATCCTAAGACTCAAAACATTTTGTTCTAGACTCAACAGCGTCAGCGATTCGATCAAGCAGGGGGCTCCTAAGTCGGGGAAGGCTCTGATTACCAACTTGTAACACCCACAATGCAGCTATATCTCCCACGTGTAGGGGCACGACTTAGAGGCATAACCGCATGGTAGGCATGTCGCAAGAGGGGTAATCTTTACACATCACATGTACTGAATAAGAAAGGGATAAAGAGTCGGCTTACAATCGCCACTTCACAAAATACATAAATATATCATACATCATCCAGAATACAATCAAGGTCCGACTACAGAACCAAAATAAAGAAAGACAACCCCAAATGCTAGATCCCCGATCATCCCAACTGGGTTCCTCTACTGATCAACAGGAAACGAAACAAAACAACGATCAAGATCTTCCTCGAGCTCCCACTTGAGCTCAGTTGCGTCACCTGCACTGGTATCATCGGCACCTGCAACTCTTTGGAAGTATTTGTGAGTCACGAGGACTTAGCAATCTCACACCCGTGAGATCAAGACTATTTAAGCTTAAGGGGTAGGAAAAGGTAGTGAGGTGGAGCTGCAGCAAGCACTAAGCATATATGGTGGCTAACATACACAAATAAGAGCGAGAAGAGAAGCAACGCAATGGTCGTGAAGTTAGAAGTGATCAAGAAGTGATCCTAAAGCTACTTAGTTCAAGCATAACACAAGAACCATGTTCACATCCCGGACTCTGCCGAGAAGAGACCATCATGGCTACACACGCGGTTGATGCATTTTAATTAAGTCAAGTGTCAAGTTCTCTACAACTGGACATTAACGAATTCCTATCTGCCCATAACCATGGCCACGGCTTTCGAAAGTTCAAAACCCTGCAGGGGTGTCCGAACTTAGCCCATCACAAGCTCTCACGGTCAATGAAGGATATTCCTTCTCCCAGGAAGACCCGATCAGACTCGGAATCCCGGTTACAAGACATTTCGACAATGGTAAAACAAGACCAGCAAGACCGTCTGATGCGCCAACATCCCGATAGGAGCTGCACATATCTCATTCTCAGGGCAACACCGGATAAGCTAAGCGTACAGGTACCAACATAACCCAAGTTGCCAAGGGACGGTCCCACACGGTGCTCTAGTTCGGACCAACACTTAGAGAAGCACTGGCCTGGGGGGTTAAAATAAGATGACCCTCGGGTTAATTACGCCCAAGGGAAAGGTATAGGTTGTTAGGCAAATGTAAAATCAAGGTTGGGCCTTGTTGGAGGAGTTTTATTCAAAGCGAACTGTCAAGGGGTTCCCATAACACCCAACCGCGTAAGGAACACAAAATCAAGGAACATAACACCGGCATGACGGAAACTAGGGTGGCAAGAGTGGAACAAAACACCAGGCATAAGGCCGAGCCTTCGAACCTTTACAAAGTATATAGGTGCATTAATTAAAATAAGAGATATTGTGATAGCCCAACATATCCATGTTCCAACATGGAACAAACTTCAACTTCACCTGCAACTAGCAACGATGTAAGAGGGGCTGAGCAAAAGCGGTAACATAGCCAAACAACGGTTTGCTAGGAAAGGTGGGTTAGAGGCTTGACATGGCAATATGGGATGCATCTTATAGCAAGTGGTAGGTATCGCAGCATAGCAATAGAGCGAGCAACTAGCAAGCAAAGATAGAAGTGATTTCGAGGGTATGGTCATCTTGCCTTAAATCCCGCAAGGAACAAGAACGAGTCCATGAAGAAGACAAACGGGCATACTCGAACAGATCTTCACAACTCCGGAATGGAACCGAAGCTAACGAGAGAAGCAACCCGGAAAGAAGCAAGCAACATAGTAAACAACCATCACATAAACATGGCATGATGCACAACCAAGTATGATGCATGTCCGGTTTAATGAGGTATGGCATGGCAAAGTGCACAAACAATACTACAAATTAAGTGGAGCTCAATATGCAACGAGTTGCATATTGACGAAACACCACCTCAATTATTTAGTTCACTCTCGGTTATGTACTCAACAATATTAAATATTGGTTAAACATGGCAAGAGGTGAAACAAAAGTAGACTACACATTTAGGCAAGTTTAAATGAGGCTGGAAACATCAAATAACAATTCCGGTAAATCCCCATGTGCATTAGCAATTTAATGCAACAACAATTTTAAACATTTTAAATGCTATTAACATGATGCGGATGACATGTGCAAGTTATGCAAGTTTGTGAAAATGTTGTTAAGAGCATGTTATGAAGCATTTGTCATCATGGCGGAAATGAAAGTGGTGCCACGGCAATGAATCTGAAAATGATGCCACGGCAACATATTGGTTCCGGTAGTTCATGGAGATACCGGTGCAAAAGGAAAAGTGGCGGGAGTGTGCAAAAGATGGTGGGGTGATCCCAGTTACCGGGTTCCCACGAGTCGATGGCATGGCAACAAGGAGGAACAACTAACGTTCACGGGCGAAAACAACGTCTACACATGCATCTCATACAAAAAAACATGCATTCGTTCACGGGCGTCGTCTCGGCGGTTATACCTTCAAAGCGTGCGTTTTCGAGGCGGTTCGAGTTCGTTGAGGGAAGTAGTGGTTCATGTTCGGGAAGCAGTTTACGACGACGATAGTTGAACTTGCAAATCTGAGGGGGTATTTGACTGTCTTGTTCTTGCAACGGTAGTCGTTCACGTTCGTTTGGAGAGGTACTCGATGACTCCAAGCCCTTCGGGGTCGATGGTAGTGGTACTTGGTGAAATGCATGTCAACGGTAGTTGTACTCATATCATCATGGAAGTAGTGGTACACGGGGAGTCGGCGAAGGTAGTGGTACACGTTTTTTGTAGATGTTCGGGGTCATCGATAGAGGTACTTGTCGCATCACCAGGCGTATTCGTACACGTTCGTAGGGGAAACTTGGCATATCCATGTACTTGGCATTCCGGTGCGGTACTTGGCGAATCCAATCACGTAGGGGTACATTTGTTGAAGCGGAACTTGACGAAATCCATCTGGAGGTAGCCATCCGTGGTCGTGCTCATGTTGACGTGCACCATGATGGTCTTGACGGATCATAGTTGAACTTGGAGGTCCATATGGTCACCGTAGATGAACTTGGCGACAGTGATTCTGGTGCTCACGAAATGGAAAAGAGACACAGCAGCGCAGCTGATGACCGGGGACATCGCAGTCCTTCGAAGGAGAGGCCGGAGAGCAGAGGCAACGGCGGCGTTTCGGCGCAGCACCACGTCGGCGCTGGGGACAGGGAAAAGGGTGGAGGTGGCTGGAGGAGCGGGAAACGGCGAGCACAGGTCGGGGAGGCATGAAGGCAGGGTCAGGGGCACTCTCCTTGCGGTGAGATGGCGGCCCGAGTAGGGAGACGGCTACGGGAGGCTGGTGGCTGGGGGCGATGCAAGCAGCAGAGTTCGAGGCCATGGCGGTGGGGTCCTGGTTTAGAGAGAGAGAGGTGAGCGCGACAGGAGTTGGTGGAAGGGAAAGGAACAGAGCAGGGGCGTGGCAGGGCTGGCCTCGGGCGGTGGCGCGTGCCCGGCTTGCAGGTCGCCGGAGCTGCGAGGCAAGGCCGGACCGACAGGAGGCATCATGGCTGCAGAGGAGGTCCAGGAGGAGGAGGATGTCGAGGTCCTGGAGCAGGGCGACGGGGTACGGTGCGTGAGGGAGAGAGCGAAAGGAGGGAGGAGCCATGCGAGCGAGAAGAAGAGGGAGGTTGGCAGCTGTAACACCCCAGTGTAATGATGCTACAGTAACCCCTGGGGTTAAGTTAATTGTTTTGCTAAACATGTGCCTGTTCATTTTTGTCTCATACTCTTTCACATTCCAGTTGAATTCAATTTAAAGTTATGAGTGAAATTCAAAATGCTCAGACATGAACACAAAAATGTTCATCATGTGCCAAATAATCCACAACTAATATTGGTGGTGAACCAACATTTTTGCAAAGGGTTTAAGTGGCCTAAACTACTTAAAACAGTGACCTAAGCAATAAATTAAATGCCCTTTTTAATTTATAAAATTGGCAACAATTCCAAAAGCCTCCCAACCTTTTTGGGGCAGTGCACTTTAATTCTTTGAGATTGTTTTGGCCAGTGGCATAATTTTGCAAAGTCAATTGTGGCAAAAAGAAAATGCAAAAGCTGCTGGAAAAGAAAAAAACAAAAAA
>NC_041384.1:360972520-361119535 GCF_002162155.2 Triticum dicoccoides | reverse complement strand
CCCTCCTGTTCCCCCGGTGCGCACCGCTACAGGGGCGCGTCGCCGCCCGACCACCTCGCCGGCAACGCCGCGGGTGGATAAGGGCCCCTCCCCTCGACGCCTCGACCTCCTCCCCACCTACCTCCACCCACGCCTTGAACCCCCCCTCGCCCTCTCCGCCTCTCCCTCTCCCACTCCTTCGTTCTGGAGAGGAGGCCGACGCGGTCGCCGTCGTGCCTCGCCCATCCTCGCGGCCACCGGCGGCCCCGCGCCCGCTGACCTTGTCGGTGAGCTTCGCCGGGCTCGACTCCTTCGACTGGCGCCCTCCGCTGGAACCGGGAAGCACCGCAGCCGCCGGTTGCCCTCGTCCCCATCTCCGGCTGCCGTCAATCTCCTTCGACTCCGGCGACGTCTCTGCTGCTACTAAGCCTCCGAGGGCCACCGTGCGTGCCGCAAGGTGAGCTCCTCCCCCTCTCCCTTCTCTCACGTAGGCCGCCTCCCTCTCTAGCTCGCTCGCCGCAACCGCCGTAGCTCACCGTCGCCCTGCTGCATCACCGCCGCGGCCATCGCTGCCCGCGCTCGCGTCCGAGCACAACGACGTGCTCCTGGGTCTCCCAGGAGTCCAACGTGACCGCCTGCGCCTCTGCTCGTGCCCCCTGTCGCCGTTCCCGTTGAACCCGTGACCAGCCGCCGTCTCCGCCGCTCGCCAGCGCCGATTCCGGCCAAGACCGGCGATGCTACGGCCACCACTGGACGTGGCGCTGAGAGCTCATTCAAATGAGCCTAGCCTCGCTCCTCCCCAAGCCCTGTACGCGTTTTCCGGCGAAATCCGGCGAGCTCTGCCGCGGAAATGGTCACCGGCGCATCTCCGACGCCGCCCGTCGACGTGGCCCTTCGGGCCCCACCTCACAGCCACTGACTGCGGGCCCCACGGGCCCCAGATGAATGGGTTGACCCAGTCAACTGCTGACTGGACACCCGTGGGCCATTGACGTGTGGGCCCGCTCGTTTAACTAATTTAACTAAAAGGCTTTTAATTAAAACTTAATTAGATTAGCTAAATACCCACTAGCAGGCCGGGCCCACTAGTTAATTAACTCTGTATAGATTTAAAACTAACTCTGTTTAAACCACTGTCTATGACAAGTGGGTCCCGCAGTCAGGTTTGACCTGGGCCAGGCGATTTGACTTGCTGACGCTGTAGTGACGTCATGCTGGCATCATAATTCCATTTTCTGTTAATTTTAAATAATTCCAGAAAATTGTTTAAACTTTGAAAATTAATAGAAAATAAACCGTAACTCGGATGAAAATGTTTTCTATATGAAAGTTGCTCAGAAAAATCCAACGAATCCGAATACGCGGTCTGTTCATCTGTCACATGCCCCTAGCATGCTGAACATGGAACTTTCCCCCTCCGGTCATCTGTCTGACACAGGTCCGGAACCGGGAAAACATTCCCGGTTGAATTCTCCCTTCACCTTTATCGTGTAGCCATACGTTAGGTCACTCCCGGCACAACATATTGCCACGTTATGCTTTGTGATGCTATGTTTGCTTTTTATTTACTGTTTCTTCCCCCTCTTCTCTCCGGTAGACCCCAAGACCGATGCCGCCCCTGTGATCGACTACGTCGACGACGACCCCTCCTTGCCAGAGCAACCAGGCAAGCCCCCCCTTTGATCATCACGATATCGCCCATTCCATTCTCTCATGCTTGCATTAGATTTTGCTACTGTTATTGATTGCTCCTATTCTGATGCATAGCCTGCTTTTGTATCTGCTGTTGTACCTTATCTGATTATCCTAAACTGCTTAGTATAGGTTGGTTAGTGATCCATCAGTGACCCCCACCTTGTCCTTGTTGCCCCTGCTTCATCATTGAAGACCCGATCAACGGGACCGAAGACCAGGCCCCGGCACCGCACATCACTTTCCCCTTAGTTGCTCGACACTGCTGGGTTACTATCGAGTGCCGAGGGTGAGACCTCTACAGCACTTCTGATGTTAACCCTGTAGTGTAGCTATTCAGTCGTGGTCATCGAGGGTGATTCCACCTTAACCACTTCCGATATGACTCTGTCGTGCAACCCCTCAAGTGTGAACCTCGGGGGTGATTCCTCTTACGTTCACCTTGGTGATTACATTGAGTGGAATTCACCGGGGGTGATTCCTCGGGTTTTCCCCTTGATGTTTAAACACACAGTTACTATGGTTACTATGACTTTACACTGAACCATGTTACTAAAGACGGGTCGACCCTGAGGGGTGCCCGCGCGAGCATAATTGCGAGTGATGAGGAGTCGGGTTGACCTGGAAGGTGCCCGTGAGATAATTACGAGGTGTGGCCGGGCATTCTTAGCCCTTGCCACAAGTCCTCGAGACGGGGCAACGGGGTCACATCTTTCGTGAGTCTCTGCTTGTTACCGCGCGTTCCTAATCCACTACGATTTGGATATTTGATCCGAGGGGCCTCTGGCCTGATAGCACTAACCATCACGTGGGCATAGTATGGGCGTTCTGCGTCGTATGCATCAGCCGAAGCTTAATAGACGTCAGCGACTGAGCGGCGTGCACCGGGTTGGACTGGTAAGCACCTACCTTTTTAAGGAGGTAGCTAGGTCTGCTCACCGGCCGCGTTCGCAACGTGCAGGAGTTTCCGGGGAGATGGCCCATGACCCCTGGGGGCATAGGTTTAGTCCGGCATGCTGACCTCTCTGTTAGGTCTAGGTCGGGTTGCGGCGTATTGTCTGGCCGAGGCCGGGCATGACCCAGGAAAGTGTGTCGGGCCGGAGTTAAGCGAGCGTGGTGGGTAAGTTGGTGCACCCCTGCAGGGAAGAACTAATCTATGCATAGCCTATCCTACGGTAACGGACACTTGGAGTTGTATCCCGATCGATACAACTAGGACTGGATACTGATGATGAGAATTGGATTGTGATGATAACTGGATAGTATGGCTCTGGGATTGCTTTCTCGCGGGGAGTCGAGAAAGGATCTCTGGCCGAGGTTGATAACACTACTACCACTTTACTTTATGCTACTCTACTCCCTCTTGTTTGCTGCAAGATGGTGGTTTCCAGAAGATGCTAGTCTTCGATAGGACTAGGCCTTCTCTCTATTTTGGCATTTCTGCAGCCCAGTCCACATATACAACCCCCTCTTTGATAATGTTGCATCTGTAGTGTAGATCCTTGCTTGCGAGTACTTTGGATGAGTACTCACGGTTGCTTTGCTCCCTCTTTTTCCCCTTTTCCTTTCTTCTCGGACGAGCAACCAGATGACGGAGTCCAGGAGCCAGATGACACCTTTGATGACTGCTACTACACCGAGGGCGTCTACTACCACGTGACGAAGACCGCCGATGACCAGGAGTAGTTAGGAGGCTCCCAGGCAGGAGGCCTTGCCTTTTCGATCGTAGATGCTTTTGTGCTAGCCTTCTTAAGGCAAACTTGTTTAACTCATGTCTGTACTCAGATATTGTTGCTTCCGCTGACTCGTTTGTATTCAAGCTGATGTATTCGAGCCCTCGAGGCCCCTGGCTTGTAATATAAAGCTTGTATTATTTTAATTTGTGTCTAGAGTTGTGTTGTGATATCTTCCCGTGAGTCCTTGATCTTGATTGTACACATTTGCGTGTATGATTAGTGTACGATTGAATCGAGGGCGTCACAAGTTGGTATCAGAGCTGACTGCCTGTAGGTAGCCCCCTTTCCAACTCCTTGGCCGAAGTTGAGTCTAGTCACTGAAAAACTTTTACTAACATTGGTTGTGTGGCTTACGGGCCCACGTCGCTATTGGGTGGTATTAGGATCTTTTATTCCTCGTCTATACTCTGGGACTCTGAACTCTCTTCTACTCGGGTTAAACGAATTTACTAACATTAGGATCCCGTGACCACATTCACCCGGAAGTTGGATAAAGCCATAGTTATTCCTTAGACTAGCCTCTTGAATAGTACACACACCTGTCGTGTTGACTACGAAGTGGAATCCATCGTACCTCCTTCATTATGCATGTTTCGTCATGAATGATCCTTGCCTTTACAAATGCTCAATGCTGAACTACCCCCTGTTACATGTTAGCGGGATGGTTAGACCGGCTGGTCGTGGTCATGGTGCCAACGATCCACCACCGCCTGAATTCTTTGCTGGAATGATGCAATAGTTTGAGTTGAATCGCCAGTTCATGGAAGGAATGATGGCTCAGTTTCCTCGTCCGAACATGAATCAACAGCCAACCCCAGTTACTCTGCAGGACTTCATGGGCCTCAACCCGACAATCTACCGCAGCTCAACTCAGCCCCTTGATGCTGATGACTGGCTTCAAGACATCACGTATGAAATGGAGTCTGCTAGTGTTGCCCCTGCCAGCTATGTCACCTTCGCATCCTTCTTCCTCAAGGGTCCCGCTGCTCAATGGTGGGACAGCCACAGGCGTACCCTACCTGCTGGAACGCTCATCACTTGGCCAGATTTCCAAGCCGCTTTCTGTGCCCGCTTCATTCCTCAGGGAATCATGGACAGGAAGAAGCGCGAGTTCCGTAACCTCACCCAAGGCAACAAGTCTGTAGATGCTTATCAGCGGGAATTCTTGGAATTGTCCCGTTACGCTGAAGAAGACATTGCTACTGATGCTCGTAGACAAGAGAAGTTTCGTGATGGACTTCACCCCGATATCAAGCTAGCACTGCTCATTCATGACTTTGCCGACTTCGCCACCTTGGTGAACAAGGCTATTCAGGTTGAGACTGGTCTTCAGGAACACCAGGGATCCCTCAGGCATAGCCGTGATGCTGGCCCATCTTCGGGCCCGTCAGCGCAGAAGTGTCAGATATGGATTCCCCACAGCATGTATCGTCCAACTGCACCTACACCAAGACAGTCCTATGCTGCACCTCGTCTGCCTCCTCCACCAGAGAGGCAGCCTCTTCGAGATGTACCATCCCAAGCTCCTGCTCCCGATCCCAATGATGGTCTGTGCTTCAGATGTGGCCGCCCCGGCCACCTTGCTAAAGAGTGCACTCAGAAAAAGAGCCAGCTGGCTCTACCTTCAACTGGCCGTAACAATCAGCCCTATAACAACAATGCCAGACCTTATGGTCGTGGTCATGCTAATCATGTTGATCTGAATGAAGCTCAAGACCAGCCTGCCACTGTGATGGGTACTCTTCTCGTTAATTCAGTACCAGCTGCTGTTTTATTCGATACAGGAGCATCGCATTCTTTCATATCAGAAGATTTTGCATTCATGCATGGCATTAAATATGAAGAGATGCACACTCCACTAGTGGTAAAAACCCCTGCGGGCCAATGCCAAACCTCCATGATTGGCCACAACGTTTCAGTTGAAATCGAAGGGTTGGAATTCTTTGCATCCCCCATTATTCTAAAGTCTTCCAATATTGACCTAATTCTGGGAATGGATTGGTTGAAAGCACATACGGCTTCTATCGTTTGTGCCACTAAAACCGTCCATCTTCTACACCCTTCAGATGAGATAGTAAGCTACAATGCTCGTCTGGTTCGAAACGCTGAAGCACGACTTTATGTGCTGAATGCGTTGAACGCGGCACCTCTTGAGGGAATTGAAAAGATTCCAGTCGTCCGCGACTTCCAAGACGTATTTCCAGAAGAACTTCCAGGAATACCCCCTGCCCGGGCTGTCGAGTTCGTCATCGACTTGAAACCAGGCACCGTTCCTATTGCAAAACGACCCTACAAGATGCCACCTCATGAACTCCTTGAGCTTAAGGAGGAAATCGACAAATCTCTTCACAAGGGTTTCATTCGTCCAAGTTCCTCTGCTTGGGGAGCACCTTCTCTCTTCGTCAAGAAGAAGGATGGTACGAACCGTTTGGTCCAAGACTATCGTCCTATAAACCAAGCTACAATTCAAAACAAATATCCCCTTCCTCGGATCAATGATCTGTATGATCAACTGGCTGGTTCATCGATATTCTCTAAACTCGACTTGAGGTTGGGTTACCACCAGATCCGTGTTCGTGAAGAGGATATTCCAAAGACCGCATTTGTGACTCGTTATGGTTCTTACGAGTACACCGTCATGGCATTCGGTTTAACCAATGCTCCAGCTACATTCTCTCATCTGATGAACTATATATTCATGGATTACCTCGACAAGTTCGTCGTAGTCTATTTGGATGATATCCTGGTATATTCGAAGAATAAAGAAGAACATGCTGAACATCTTCATCTTGTTCTGGAGAAGCTTCGAGAGCATCAACTTTATGCCAAGTATTCCAAGTGTGAATTCTGGTTGCCCGAAGTCACCTACCTTGGTCATGTCATCTCCAAGGATGGTATTGCCGTCAACCCAGAGCGCGTTCAGGCTATTCTTGACTGGACCCCTCCGAAGACTGTCAAGCAAGTCAGAAGCTTTCTCAGACTGGCCAGCTATTGTCGCCGCTTTGTCGAGAACTTCTCCAAGATCGCCAAGCCACTGACTAATCTGCTTCACAAAGGCGTTAAGTTCGATTGGACAGACAAATGTTAGGAAAGTTTCTAGACACTCAAGGACAAACTAACTTCTGCCCCAGTGCTTGCTCCCCCTGATTCTCGCAAGGACTTTGTCATCTATTGTGACGCTTCACGTCAAGGATTAGGCTGTGTTCTAATGCAAGAGCGCAGGATGATTGCTTATGCTTCCCGTCAAGTGCGTCCTCACGAGGAAAACTACCCGGTTCATGACCTTGAGCTTGCAGCGGTTATCTTTGCATTGAAGCTATGGCGACAATACCTTCTCGGTAATCGTTGTGAGATCTTCACCGATCATCAGAGTCTGAAATACCTGTTTACTCAGCCAGATCTGAACCTCCGTCAGCAGCGATGGATGGAAGCTATTGCTGACTACAACTGCGGTATATCTTATACCCCTGGTAAGGCTAATGTAATGGTCGATGCCCTGAGCCGAAAGTCTTATTGCAATAATCACCAGGTCTACAAAGCTCAACCCCGCCTTTATGAAGAGCTATGCAAGCTAAACCTTCAACTAGTTCCACAGGGTTCTCTGAATAACCTTGTACTGGAACCAACTCTGCTGAAAGCAATTAAGTCTGCTCAAGTCAAAGATGCTCACGTTGATTTGATGAAAAAGGATCTTGCCTTAGAGAAATCCAGAGATTTCTCACTTGGTGAAGATGGAACCTTATACTTCAGAGATCGCATTGTAGTACCCCGGTTCGAGCTTATGACAGAGAAGGTGATGAAAGAAGCGCATGACACCCCTCTCTCTATTCATCTGGGAAGTACCAAGATGTATCTTGACATCCGTCAGAAGTACTGGTGGTCTAAGATGAAGCAAGACATTGCTCGATATATCGAAGAATGTGACGTTTGCCGTCGCGTCAAAGCAGAACATCAGAAACCGGCTGGACTTCTACAACCGCTTCCGATTCCTGAATGGAAGTGGGATAAGATTCAAATGGACTTCGTCACTGGACTTCCCAAGTCTCAGAAAGGTAACGATGCTATCTTTGTTGTCATCGACCAATTCTCGAAAGTTGCTCACTTTCTGCCAGTCAAGGAGACAATCACTGCTAGTCAATTAGCAAGCTTGTATATCTCCAGAATTGTGTCACTCCATGGCATTCCGAAGGAGATCAGTTCAGACCGTGGCAGTTTATTCACTTTAAAGTTCTGGGATAGTTTCCAAGAGGCAATGGGAACTCATATTACCTGGAGCACTGCTTATCATCCCCAATCCCAAGGCCAAGTCGAGCGAGTCAATCAAATTCTTGAAGACATGCTTCGAGCTTGTGTTATTTCTTTTGGCAAGAAGTGGGAAGAATCTCTCCCTTATGCGGAGTTCTCTTATAACAACAGCTATCAAGCCAGCTTGAAGATGGCACCCTTCGAAGTGCTCTATGGACGTAAGTGCCGAACCCCTCTGAATTGGTCAGAAACTGGGGAACGGGCACTCATTGGTCCAGACATTATTCAACAAGCTGAAGAGCAGGTTCGCATTGTCCGGGATAATCTCAAGGCGGCCCAGTCCCGCCAGAAGAGCAACTATGACTGGAAACACTAGGGTTCAACTTATCAACCTGGTGAACAAGCTTATCTGCGTATCACTCCTTTGAGAGGCACTCATCGGTTCGGAGTCAAGGGAAAGCTAGCTCCGCGCTACATTGGTCCTTTCCGCATTCTGGCCCGTCGTGGGCTGGTGGCTTATCAACTGGAGTTGCCACCTCAGTTCTCTCATGTTCATGACGTCTTTCACGTGTCGCAACTTCGTCGATGCTTCAAGGATCCGGAACGTGAAGTGGATCCGGAATTGATTAAAATCCAAGATGATCTCACATACAAGGAGCATCCGATCTGCATTCTTGAAGAAGCTGAACATCGAACACGCCAGAAGGTTACCAAGTTCCTCAAGGTGCAATGGTCAAATCATTCTAACGATGAAGCCACTTGGGAACGCGAGGATAACCTCCGTGATGAATACCCCGACCTGTTTCCTTCTACCTCTTAATTCTCGGGACGAGAATTTCTTTTAGAGGAGGAGAGTTGTAACACCCCGGTGTAATGATGCTACAGTAACCCCTGGGGTTAAGTTAATTGTTTTGCTAAACATGTGCCTGTTCATTTTTGTCTCATACTCTTTCACATTCCAGTTGAATTCAATTTAAAGTTATGAGTGAAATTCAAAATGCTCAGACATGAACACAAAAATGTTCATCATGTGCCAAATAATCCACAACTAATATTGGTGGTGAACCAACATTTTTGCAAAGGGTTTAAGTGGCCTAAACTACTTAAAATAGTGACCTAAGCAATAAATTAAATGCCCTTTTTAATTTATAAAATTGGCAACAATTCCAAAAGCCTCCCAACCTTTTTGGGGCAGTGCACTTTAATTCTTTGAGATTGTTTTGGCCAGTGGCATAATTTTGCAAAGTCAATTGTGGCAAAAAGAAAATGCAAAAGCTGCTGGAAAAGAAAAAAACAAAAAAAAGGAAAAGCCCCCCCCCTCAACTGGGTCGACTGGCCTAGCTGGCCACCGCGCCCCCCCATGGGCCTCGGCCCACCTCAACCAGCCGGCCCAGCTCCCCGCATCGCTCTCCCCTCCCTCTTGTTCCCCCGGTGCGCACCGCTACAGGGGCGCGTCGCCGCCCGACCACCTCGCCGGCAACGCCGCGGGTGGATAAGGGCCCCTCCCCTTGACGCCTCGACCTCCTCCCCACCTACCTCCACCCATGCCTCGAACCCCCCTCGCCCTCTCCGCCTCTCCCTTTCCCACTCCTTCGTTCTGGAGAGGAGGCCGACGCGGTCGCCGCCGTGCCTCGCCCGTCCTCGCGGCCACCGGCGGCCCCGCGCCCGCCAACCCTGTCGGTGAGCTTCGCCAGGCTCGACTCCTTCGACTGGCGCCCTCCGCTGGAACCGGGAAGCACCGCAGCCGCCGTTCGCCCTCGTCCCCATCTCCGGCTGCCGTCGATCTCCTTCGACTCCGGCGACGTCTCTGCTGCTACTAAGCCTCCGAGGGCCACCGTGCGTGCCGCAAGGTGAGCTCCTCCCCCTCTCCCTTCTCTCACGTAGGCCGCCTCCCTCTCTAGCTCGCTCGCCGCAACCGCCGTAGCTCACCGTCGCCCTGCTGCATCACCGCCGCGGCCATCGCTGCCCGCGCTCGCGTCCGAGCACAACGACGTGCTCCTGGGTCTCCCAGGAGTCCAACGCGACCGCCTGCGCCTCTGCTCGTGCCCCCTGTCACCGTTCCCGTTGAACCCGTGACCAGCCGCCGTCTCCGCCGCTCGCCAGCGCCGATTCCGGCCAAGACCGGCGATGCTACGGCCACCACTGGACGTGGCGCTGAGAGCTCATTCGAATGAGCCTAGCCTCGCTCCTCCCCAAGCCCTGTACGCGTTTTCCGGCGAAATCCGGCGAGCTCTGCCATGGAAATGGTCACCGGCGCATCTCCGATGCCGCCCGTCGACGTGGCCCTTCGGGCCCCACCTCACAGTCACTGACCGCGGGCCCCACGGGCCCCAGATGAATGGGTTGACCCAGTCAACTGCTAACTGGACACCCGTGGGCCACTAACGTGTGGGCCCGCTCGTTTAACTAATTTAACTAGAAGGCTTTTAATTAAAACTTAATTAGATTAGCTAAATACCCACTAGCAGGCCGGGCCCACTAGTTAATTAACTCTGTATAGATTTAAAACTAACTCTGTTTAAACCACTGTCTATGACAAGTGGGTCCCGGAGGTCAGGTTTGACCTGGGCCAGGCGATTTGACTTGCTGACGCTGTAGTGACGTCATGCTGGCGTCATAATTCCATTTCTGTTAATTTTAAATAATTCCAGAAAATTGTTTAAACTTTGAAAATTAATAGAAAATAAACCGTAACTCGGATGAAAATGTTTTCTATATGAAAGTTGCTCAGAAAAATCCAACGAATCTGAAAACGCGGTCTGTTCATGTGTCGCATGCCCCTAGCATGCTGAAAATGGAACTTTCCCCCTCCGGTCATCTGTCTGACACAGGTCCGGAACCGGGAAAACATTCCCGGTTGAATTCTCCCTTCACCTTTATCGTGTAGCCATACGTTAGGTCACTCCCGGCACAACATATTGCCACGTTATGCTTTGTGATGCTATGTTTGCTTTTTATTTACTGTTTCTTCCCCCTCTTCTCTCCGGTAGACCCCGAGACCGATGCCGCCCCTGTGATCGACTACGTCGACGACGACCCCTCCTTGCCAGAGCAACCAGGCAAGCCCCCCCTTTGATCATCCCGATATCGCCCATTCCATTCTCTCATGCTTGCATTAGATTTTGCTACTGTTATTGATTGCTCCTATTCTGATGCATAGCCTGCTTTTGTATCTGCTGTTGTACCTTATCTGATTATCCTAAACTGCTTACTATAGGTTGGTTAGTGATCCATCAGTGACCCCCACCTTGTCCTTGTTGCCCCTGCTTCATCATTGAAGACCCGATCAACGGGACCGAAGACCAGGCCCCGGCACCGCACATCACTTTCCCCTTAGTTGCTCGACACTGCTGGGTTACTATCGAGTGCCGAGGGTGAGACCTCTACAGCACTTCTGATGTTAACCCTGTAGTGTAGCTATTCGGTCGTGGTCATCGAGGGTGATTCCACCTTAACCACTTCCGATATGACTCTGTCGTGCAACCCCTCAAGTGTGAACCTCGGGGGTGATTCCTCTTACGTTCACCTTGGTGATTACATTGAGTGGAATTCACCGGGGGTGATTCCTCGGGTTTTCCCCTTGATGTTTAAACACACAGTTACTATGGTTACTATGACTTTACACTGAACCATGTTACTAAAGACGGGTCGACCCTGAGGGGTGCCCGCGCGAGCATAATTGCGAGTGATGAGGAGTCGGGTTGACCTGGAAGGTGCCCGTGAGATAATTACGAGGTGTGGCCGGGCATTCTTAGCCCTTGCCGCAAGTCCTCGAGACGGGGCAACGGGGTCACATCTTTCGTGAGTCTCTGCTTGTTACCGCGCATTCCTAATCCACTATGATTTGGATATTTGATCCGAGGGGCCTCTGGCCTGATAGCACTAACCATCACGTGGGCATAGTATGGGCGTTCTGCGTCATATGCATCAGCCGAAGCTTAATAGACGTCAGCGACTGAGTGGCGCGCGCCGGGTTGGACTGGTAAGCACCTACCTTTTTAAGGAGGTAGCTAGGTCTGCTCACCGGCCGCGTTCGCAACGTGCAGGAGTTTCCGGGGAGATGGCCCATGACCCCTGGGGGCATAGGTTTAGTCCGGCGTGCTGACCTCTCTGTTAGGTCTAGGTCGGGTTGCGGCGTATTGTTTGGCCGAGGCCGGGCATGACCCAGGAAAGTGTGTCCGGCCGGAGTTAAGCGAGCGTGGTGGGTAAGTTGGTGCACCCCTGCAGGGAAGAACTAATCTATGCATAGCCTGTCCTATGGTAACGGACACTTGGAGTTGTATCCCGATCGATACAACTAGAACTGGATACTGATGATGAGAATTGGATTGTGATGATAACTGGATAGTATGGCTCTGGGATTGCTTTCTCGCGGGGAGTCGAGAAAGGGTCTCTGGCCGAGGTTGATAACACTACTACCACTTTACTTTATGCTACTCTACTCCCTCTTGTTTGCTGCAAGATGGTGGTTTCCAGAAGATGCTAGTCTTCGATAGGACTAGGCCTTCTCTCTATTCTGGCATTTTTGCAGCCCAGTCCACATATACAACCCCCTCTTTGATAATGTTGCATCTGTAGTGTAGATCCTTGCTTGCGAGTACTTTGGATGAGTACTCACGGTTGCTTTGCTCCCTCTTTTTCCCCTTTTCCTTTCTTCTCGGACGACGCAACCAGATGACGGAGTCCAGGAGCCAGATGACACCTTTGACGACTGCTACTACACCGAGGGCGTCTACTACCACGTGACGAAGGCCGCCGATGACCAGGAGTAGTTAGGAGGCTCCCAGGCAGGAGGCCTTGCCTTTTCGATCGTAGATGCTTTTGTGCTAGCCTTCTTAAGGCAAACTTGTTTAACTCATGTCTGTACTCAGATATTGTTGCTTCCGCTGACTATTTGTATTCAAGCTGATGTATTCGAGCCCTCGAGGCCCCTAGCTTGTAATATAAAGCTTGTATTATTTTAATTTGTGTCTAGAGTTGTGTTGTGATATCTTCCCGTGAGTCCTTGATCTTGATCGTACACATTTGCGTGTATGATTAGTGTACGATTGAATCGAGGGCGTCACAGCAGCACTGGTGGAAGGAGGGGAAGGGGAGATCGAGCGAGGCAGCTCCTAGCGGCGCGAGGGAGTTCGATGGGAGAGGGGAGATGGTTCGGCTGGGCCTAGGGTTAGGATTAGGAGGGGGGTCGACTGGGCCTACAGATGGGCCTCTGGTGGGCTGAGGGGAGTAGGGCGGCCTGGCTGGCCGATCCAGAGGAGAGGAAGGCTGCTGGGCTCTCCACTCCCTCTCTCATCTCTCAATTTCTCTTTTCCCATATTAAAACAAAACATAAAAATAGAAAGAAAAGAAAGTGGAGGGTAGGGGTGGAATCTGGGCATGGGGATAATTTTCACGGACTCGTAAAAATGTGCACGGTCCATGAAAAATAGTATAGGCATGATTGAAATATGTAATTCAAACTCATTTGAATTTAATTCAAATGGGTTTGAACTAGGACTTGGATTTCACAGTGCCCAAATATGTTCAGATTTTTGGAGGAACATCGGTAAAAGGTAAGAGAATTGTGGGCAAGGTTTCGAGGTCAAACTCGAAGAGGAATAGGCATGGGAAATATTTTGCACGTGTGTTATGGTTAATTCCAAAAGAATGGAATATGTATTGTTGCTCTCTAAATATCGAGAGGATATGTTGTAAAGAGAATCACCATGTGAATTCCCTCAGTTTAAATGGACCGAAGATCCATACAATTTATTTATTTGAGTTGCAAAGATTAATGACATGATGGCATGATGACATGATGCAATGCACATGATGCAAACATGGATGCAAGAGACAAAACAAATCACCCGACGGAACTCGGAAAAACATGGAAGGCATCTGGAGCATCGGTCTTGGGGCGTCACAGGAGCTCTCCTGCATCACTCCCCATAGGAGGGGCCAATCATGTGCTTTCGTGCCGAGGGCTGGGCTAGGGGCTTGGTGTTGGGTTGTTCATGCAACTCGTCGCCAGGCCCGCACCCTTCACAATCTTCGGCAGCTTCGTGCGCCTGGGCCGTTTGGACCGGTGGATGAGAGTCTCTGTCTCCTCCTCCTCCTCCCTATCAACGACGGCAAGCAAGATCATCGAACAAGAGCAAGAAGACACACTGGGAGATGCAGCAAAGAATGGAGAGTATTCATTCTTACTCTTCGTCAATGAGCATGGAACTCAGCTCGAACTCCATGGGCGGCGAAGGCACCCTACTTCTCTTCTGGGGCAGAGGGACGGAGCTTCCCGGTAGCTTCAAGCCCTGCTGAGCTACAGGGGCTCCGACGAGGACGAACTGTGCAAGGAGCTCGAGCTGGACTGAGAGCTGGAGTTGACTCCAGTAACCGTCAATTGCTTGGCGGGAGGGGTCTTAGCCCCGGAAAGACGAGAGGACTGCCGGCGCACTGCATCCGGCTTGCCATCCTTGGAGGTGGTATTCTTCACCTTCTTCATGGCAGGGGCAGGATCGGGAACCCCCGCTCCCCAGCTAGCCACACGCCTGCGAGGGCGCTGGTCCAAGACTAGCTCTTGGGGTCTTGAGGGCCTTCCGCGAGCCACTCCTCCTCGGGCTACTCTGCTCCCTCGACCCCCTCCTCCTCCTGAGCCTCTATTGCCACAGCATATAGAGCCTCGATCCCGGCAGGCTCGTCCCTGGCAAGCTTGGCTCCATCAGGATCATCCCCAACAGTCTCTTCTATGGTGTGCGCCTAGTCTGTGCCGTGGGAGGAACCTTTATCCTCGGCCTCCTCCTCTTCCTCCACTGCCTTCCCGGCCTTCTCCTCTGTCGCCCCATGGAGTGCCTTGTCCTCTTCGATCTGTCTCTCTATGTACACCTCCTCCACCTTGGAGGTACGCTTATACATATTGGTCTCTACCCTGGTAGCCCTTTCCACCAGGTTGGAGGACCACGCCAGCTCTTCGTTGAGCTTGGGTAACTCCCAGTCACCCGAAACTCCATGAGCGTTGCAATCAGGCATCCATTTCAGGATCTGATCCCGGGCAGAGTAGATGTTCAGAGGGATGACATTTGCCGGCAACTTGAATTGCCCAAGGCTGTTGAACAATTGTTCGCGCAGCCAAGAATGGTCGTAAACTGGCAGATTGTTGGTCAAACCAGGATACAACCTCATCCCTTCTGCAGAGGGGTAATGCAGCATCGGAGGAAGTCGCCCCCCACATGCCCGATTGTCAGCCCGACAGCCTTTACGCGGGTGAACCTGTTTATTGCGCGGCGACGCCTATCATCGGTGAGGCCAAATTATTTCCACTCGTTGTCCCGCACAACGCACTCTTCCCATGCCTGGTAGAATTTTGGGGTTTTCTCATCTTGGATACAGCACCAATCTCCCCTCAATTCCTCCCATTTGTTGCACTACTGTCCAGTGAGGTAACCCCAGTTCTCCCTTGCCATCCGAGGCATCCAACTTATGTTCCCGAAATGGTGGGCTTTATACTCCACCCTCGGGATGAAATAGTGCCTGAACAAGTCGACATTGGGGGCAACCCCGACAAAGTTCTCGCACAATTGGGCAAAAATTGCCATGCACGGCATTGCATTTGGCGTGAAGTCCAGAAGATGGAACCCATAGATCACCATCATCGCCTTGAAGAAATTCGAGAAGGGGGGACAGAGGCTATAGATGAAGTACACACAGAAGAATCGATATGAATCTAGCGGGTCCTCTTTCCCCTCCGCCAGAACTTTGGGTGCGCCATGCCCCTTCGGAACCTCCCTCCCCCATAGATATCCGTACCTTACCTTCAAAACATCACTGTCTAGAGTCAACGAGAGAAGACTACGTCTCCCCGTCGCTTCTTGTCCAGCTCTGCCACTCTCTTCTTGCTCCCCGCGGCGGCCGCCTCCTTCGTGGCAGTCACCCTCTTCCCTTTGGGGCGTCGACCTTCTTCCTCATCTGTTCGAGCTACAGCGGGGAAGGGGGAGGAAGCTAGAAAGGGAACAGTGGAAAATGTGGGTGAGGAAGGAGAGCGGTTGCTTGGCTTGCGGAAGAAGATGTTGGATGGAGAGCGAAGCGGGCGATGAATGAGTAATGCCCCTTTGTGTTTTTCTCTCTTAAGAGAAAAAGATGCGGGGGAGGGCGCGACTCTTCAGAAGTTACCGTTTTACATTAACTGTAGCAGTCCCACGACCCCACGACCCACGGTAATTACACGAAGTGGACGTTGGATTGACTGGTCATCATGACACCGCTGCATGCACAACATTCTCTTGCCACGTGTCCCTACACTACTCTGGGCCTAACCCAATGTGCCCAGCGACACATATGGCTCTGGCCTGGGGGATTCTATCGGGGTACACAAACATGGGTGTATGTTTTCCCCTGACTTGTGCATGGACAATAAACCACCGGTCCAGCAATCCTCTGTGTCCAACACAAGACCAAGCAGAAGAAATCAGCTCTTTGTGGAATGAAAGGGCAGATCGAGAAGACCAAGACAAGCCAAAGGAGTAAGACACCACCAACGGAAAGCTTCCCTTGCTGGGTAGGTGAGCCTGGCGAGGTCGAAGTTGCTCCGGAGACAATTCTCAAGACTGCCCTGGCAACCTTGTCGGGGTCACCAAGAGCAAACTACCCTGCCAAGGCTCCACCGCTCCACCTCACAGCGATGCAGGTCATCGATTTGTGCGGTGTCGAACCCCCAAGTGACTAAGTGACTATTATTTGACACATAGCAGCCACTTCCAAAGGAAATCACCTCCAAATGACACCCGTCCAGAGACATGTCAAGAAGACAGACAAGAAGGTGGCCGAACAGCCTGGCAAGAATTGCCGGGCATGCCATGATGTGACACTGGGAGGCACATTTAATGCGCTCTGCCCTGTCTGTAGAGTTAGGTATGATAGCACTATTTGCTATCTAATCAGTATACAATTACTGATTTGCCATTATGGTGACCCCATTGATCTATAAAAGGAGGTCCATGGCAACCTTAGAAAGGTTCAGACCCATGTACACTCATACGTGCGTAGCTTCTCTCGCCCCGACGCGACCATGCCGGGCTAGAGCACTGATGTCAACTGCGCAACTTTATTCTTGTAGACACGTGTTGGGCCTCCGAGGGCAGAGTTTTGTAGGACAACAGCAATTTTCCCTCAAGTGGATGACCTAAGGTTTACCAATCAGTGGGAGGCGTAGGATTAAGATAGTCTCTCTCACACAACCCTGCAACCAAATACAAGAAATCTCTTGTGTCCCCAACGCACCCAATACAATGGCAAATTGTATAGGTGCACTAGTTTGGCAAAGCTATGGTGATATAAGTGTAATATGGATGGTAGAATATATGTTTATAATCTGAATAAATAAAAACAACAAGGTTGCAAATAGTAAATAGGAAGAAAAATGGTATTGCGGTGCTTGAAAATGAGGCCTAGGGTCCGTACTTTCCCTAGTGCAATCTCTCAACAATGCTAATATAATTGGATCATACAACCACCCCTCAAAGTGCAATGAAGAATTACTCCAAAGTTCCTATCTAGCAGAGAACATACGAAGAAATCGTTTGTAGGGTGCGAAACCACCTCGAAGCTATTTTTCCGATCGATCCATCCAAGAGTTCATACTAAAATAACACAAAATAATTTCAGACTCATAATAGTCAATACAACACAAAGAAACTTAAAGAGTGCCCCAAGATTTCTACCGGAGAAACAAAAGACGAGAACATGCATCAACCCCTATGCATAGATTACCCCAATGTCATCGCAGGAATCCGCAAGTTGAATGCCAAAACACATATCAAGTGAATCAATATGATACCCCATTGTCACCACGAGTATTCATATGCAAGACATATATCAACTGCTCTCAAATCCATAAAGTTATTCAATCCGATAACAACGAAATCTCAAAGGGAAAAACTCAATTCATCATAACAATATAGAGATGGGAAAACACCATATGATCCGACAATATTAACAAAGTATGCGATACATCAAGATCGTGACATCTCAAGAACACGATAGAGAGAGAGAGATATTAAACACATAGCTACTGGTGCAAACCATCAACCCCGAGGGTGGGCTACTCCGTCCGCATCGTGGTGGCTGCCGGTATGATGAAGATGGCCACCAGAGATGATTCCCCCCTCTGACAGGGTGCCGAAACTGGGTCTAGATTGGTTTTTCGTGGCTACAGAGGCCTGTGCAGCGGAACTTCTGATCTAGGTTATCCCCTAGGGTTATCGGAATATTTGGGAATTTATAGGTTAAAGAGGGGGTGCGGGAGGAGACCGAGGTGGGCACAACCCACCTGGGCGCGCCTGGGCCCCCAGGCGCGCCCTGGTGGGTTGTGTCCCCCTCGGGGCACCCCCCAGGTGCTGCTCTGGCCCATTGGTGGTCTTCTGGTCCATAAAAAATCCACAAAAAGTTTTGCGGTGTTTGGACTCTGTATGATATTAATTTCCTGCGATGTAAAAAACAAGCAAAAAATAGCAACTAGCACTGTGCACTGGGTCAAGAGGTTAGTCCCAAAAAATGATATAAAGTTGCCATAAAATGATTGTAAAACATCCAAGAATGATAATAAAACAACATGAATACTTCATAAATTATAGATACATTGGAGACGTATCAAGCGCCGCATCTCCGCCACAGTCCCTCATCAATCCACCAAAGCAGGAGTAGGGTTTTATGCCCCACGGCAGCACGAACCTTGGTAAAACTACCTGTGTGATCTCTGTCGTGCTGTGCTGCACCCTCTGATCTTTGTGCAATGCATTCATCCCCCATGCCGAACCACCAGGGGCTGATGGCGCCATAGGTGGCCATGGTTTCCCATGAAGATTCTGCAACATCAAAGACGCCTGGCTAGCACGAAAAAAAGAAAGATTTGATATTTGACAACAAATTAAAGCATGACAGGCTCACACCTCGGCATGAGTGCTACTTGTGAGCTTCATTGGGATTTCTCGAAGAGGAGAGCATGATGTAGTATAGTAGAGATAAGTATTTACCTCGGTTAAGAACCAAGTTTATCAATCCAATAGGAGAACCACGCAACACCTCGTTAGCAGTACCTACACACAAGATAACAAATCCTTGCACCCAACGCAAACAAGGGGTTTTCAATCACTCGACAGTGACTTGCAAGATTAAATTGTAGGGTGATAGATAGATAAATCAAAAAATACAAAAAATGAAATAAATAAAGAAAAGTTGCAGCAAGGTATTTTTGGTTTTAATATGATAGAAAATAGACTCTCGGGGGGGGGGATAGTTTTACCTAGAGGCTTCTCTCTTGAAAATAGCATACCGTGGGTAAACAAATTACTCTTGGGCAATTAATAGAAAAGCAAATAATCATGACGATATCCAAGGCAATGATCATGTATGTAGGCATCACATCTGAGACAAGTAGACCAAAACGATCGTGCATCTATTACTGTTACTCCACACATTGATTGTTATCCAACATGCATCTATAGTATTAAGTTCATAAAGAATGGAGTAACACCTTAAGCAAGATGACATGATGTAGACAAAGAGAACTCACGTATGAATAAACCCCATCTTTTTATCCTTAATGGCAACGATACAAATACGTGTCATGTCCCCTTCTGTCACTGGGATTGAGCACCACAAGATTGAACCCATCATAAAGCACCTCTCCCATTGCAAGAAAAATCAATCTAGTTGGCCAAACCAAACCAATAGATCGGAGAGAAATACAAAGCTATGACAATCATGCATAAAATAATTTAGAGAAAACTCAAATAATATTCATGGATAAATCTGATCATAAACTCACAATTCATCGGATCCCAACAAACACACCGCAAAAGTCATAACATCGAATAGATCTCCAAGAACATCGAGGAGAACATTGTATTTAAGATCAAAGAGAGAGAAGAAGCCATCTAGCTACTAGGTATGGACCATAAGTCTAAGGTAAACTACCACTAGTAGGGAAAAGCCTAGCAGTAGCGCTGGTTTTTGGGCTAGCAGTAGCTCGGGTGCACGTGCTACTGCTACGGTGCTACATCTAACTTGTAGCAGTAGCGCTGGTCTGCCCGCGTTACTGCTATCCTTACCTAGCAGTAGCGTGGGTTGGACCAGTGCTACTGCCAGCTAATTGTAGCGCTGGCCTCTAGCCAGCGCTGTTGATAAACTGGCACTGCTTCTTCTTATTGACCAGCGCTACTAGTAACATTACCTGTATTTTTTGTCTGCTGCATATTTGTGTTGTAATACATATTTTATATAGTTGTCTAATCATATCATAAACATACAATATGCTCATCATATTATACACATAATAGTCTCGTGATATCATCACATCATCGAACACAAATGATGTCATATCTCATCATAATCTCGATATAGCGATACAAGTTAAGTGACATGTCTCGAATACAAGCAATTGCATGTTCATCAGATACACATGTTTCATCATCTATATCTTAATTAAGATATAGAAGATAAGAGCGATCACTACGAGCAAGAGTGCGATAATGTAGTACTTCTTGAGGATGGTTTTGATCCCTCTCTCACGCTAGCGTGAACCTCAAGTAACTATCTTCCGCTTAGGCTCTGCTAGTGAACGCCCTCTCGCTACCACCCAAGAACACCGAAACCTGGGCATGACACTCTGGCCACTCGCCGGACACTCATGGAACCTTCCCTACGTACATGACGTAGCACTTATTCACCATCGATGATCTATATACCTGCATCATCACATGATGAATTCATCGATAATATGCAACATAATATAGTTGAGCAACACGAAGAGGCATAGTTAGAAAAAATAGAAGAAACATATCATAAACATGAATAGCAAAGTTCATCATACCCAAACTTATTAACTAGAGTGATCTACGCTAGTTGAGGAGGACGGTTAATTTACCTCACAAAGTTTCATCGTGCATAAATTCAAAGTTTCATCGTAGAGAAAGTAGTGACTAAACAGACACATTGTCATTGTCAATCACTCCAACATGGCATGCCATCCTTCCAATTCAGGGAGAAAGGGCCCAGGCTTCGTGAAAGGCTTCAGGTCGAGCCGTTGAGCAGCTACGTGTATTTGGACGACTTCCCATGACATTTGCCCTTCTTCGTAGAACATCCCTGTTTTTGGACGACCTCCTTCATGATGACTTGGGCAAGTTCATGCTGGATGTGATAGAACTCCCCTCGGAGTCGATGACCTTCTCCTTCAAGCCTCCCAAGGTGCTTGTTAACGGGTAAACCAAAAACAAGGTTTTTTCCATGTAGATAATTTTCGCAAAAGGAGATGCACTCTTTGGTCAGATATCCCTACACAATGCTTCCATCTAGACGGGACAAGTTACTAAGGAATCCTTTGATGACCCCATTCATCCTCTCGACCGACATCATATTGTGAAGGAATGATGACTCGAGGTCGATGATGTCATCCACAATGTGGACACAAAGCTGCACCATGACGTTAAAGAATGCGGGTGGGAAGTACATCTCAAGCTCATTTAGTATGCGAACGATCTTTTCCTATAGCCTTCGGAGCTGCTTCACACTGATCGACTTTCAAGAGATAACATCGAAAAAATTGCAGATACCAGTAAGCATATCACGGACGTGCTTGTCCATTATCCCACTAAGGGCAACTGGAAGGATCTACGTCATCATCACGTGACAGTCATGAGATTTCATACAGCCGAAACTTTTCTTCCTGGTGTCTAGAAATTTTCTAATCTTCCCACAGTAATCGGAACTAACTTTAATTCCAGTAAGGCACTTGAAGAATTGATCAATCTCCTTAGGACTTAAGGTGAAGCAGGGAGTGGGTAATAATTCTCTTCCTTCTAGTTGACCTTTTTACCCCTTTCCCCTGCCTCTGTCTCCGCCTCCTTCGACTTTCTACGGGGCGGCATGTGGAGATCTGCCCTGATGTTCAAATCTTCCATGTCTCTTCTTGCCTTCAGCTCATCCTCGGTCCCATGTGGCATGTTCATCACTGTTGCAAGCAAGCTCTCAAGGACATTCTTCGTGATATGCATTTGATTAAGGCAATGAGGTGTGTCGAGTTTGGGCCAGTACTCCAAGTCCCAAGAAATAGACCTCGTCTTCCATACCTTCAGCAGCGGCTCCGGCACCTTTTTCATATTTCCCAACATAGGGCACTATTCCCAGTTTTCAACAACTCATCGATTTCGGTGCCGCTCCTCTTACGTGGAGGTCCTCGATGCTCAACCTCACCATTGAATAGATCTCCATGGTTTCTCCACGGGTCATCCTTCTCGAGCCATCTTCGATGCCCCATCTACACGATTTTCCCAAACCCGCTCCATCTTTTGTTAGCTGCTGAGACGTTGTATCATCCATGCACCGGGTGCATCCCCAATATCCATGGCACATCTGGCCTACAACATATTTGTAACCGAGATAGTTGTGCACCATCATCATCAGTGCGGCCCTCATATAGAAATATTCACCTTTGCTGGCGTCCCATGTCTGGGCCGGTGTTTTCCATAATGTGTCTAACTCCTTTTCAGTAGCCCAAGATACAGATTAATATTATTTCCTGGTTGTTCTGGCCCTTGAATCAGCATGCTCATATGTATGTACTTTAACTTCATGCACAACCAGGGGGAGGTTGTACGTCCATACAAACACGGTCCATGTGCTATCGTTGGTGTTTCTGGTTGCCAAATGGATTCATGCCATGGTACTCGCGCCAAGCACGATGTTCCTTGCACCATTTGCGTAATATCCATATTCGGCGTTGAATGCTCACCACTTGCTAGCATCCACGAGGTGTCATAGCTTCGGATCATCTCCGTGGTTGGGCTTCACCCACTCCGCGTGCCATCGCATGAGCTTTGCTTCCTTAGGATCTACAGAATAACATTGCAGATGGGGAGCGATTGGTAAGCACCATACAACTTTCTGAGAAGATTTCTTCCCAAATTTCTTGTATGGAGAATTATTGCACACCGGACAACTAATTTTTTCCACGGCTCCTTCTGATAAATGATGCAATCATTGATGCATGCATGATATCTAATGTAGGGCATATCAAGAGGGCACACGATCTTCTTGGCCTCATAGAGACTAGTAGGACATAGGTTCCCGGTGGGACGAACTTCATTATGTAGATAACTCAAATGCTCATCAAGGCTTGCATCTGTCCCTTTGTTATTGGCCTTCGTCTTTAGAAGTTCGAGCATGAAACTCAAGCGGGTGTCCTCAGGATCGGAACCATCATAAAATGGAGTCTTCGAGTCTACCCCCAATTGCGCCAGCTTGGCCTCCTCTCTAGAAGCAGCTATGTCGCTAGTCGTATTCTTGCGAAGCAGGTCTCGAACATGAGGGTCCTGCATGACTAAACTTAGTCTTGTCGAAGACTGTGATGTATCTGCTTCTTCTCTGCTGTGTCCGGCCTCTGCTCCACCATGTATAGCTTCTTCCCCTTCGTGTACGGCCCCTTCTCCGCTGCCATGTATGGCTTTTATTTCCAAACATTGGACATTGTCTTAGGGGCTACTGTCTATATTGGGATTTTCTCTTTCTGTGTCGCTTACCTCAAAACCTATCAGTAGGTTGCTGCAGGCTTCGGTTGGTACGCTCTTGGCAGACTGAACCCTCTCAATCACCGGGCCCATAAGAACACGGTGCTCATCCACAATGGAAGCACCTCGCAGTGCTTCCATTAGATTATCTGGTACCCCTGGTTGGACAGGGGTCACCGGTGGAATAGGCATACCCCCTTCTTTCGAAGGAGGTTGTGTGCCGGATTCCGGAGCCGCGTCGATCCCTAGAATCGATTCCGGTTGACGGCCGAACTGAATACGGCCCTCACCCCGAGTCTCCATGGGGATTTGCTTCCCCTGGTGTTTGGCGACGAAGGCTTTGCCTTCTAGCGCCTCCTGAACTTCTCCCCGGCTTGGAAGGTCCGTTGGGAGAGTGCCTCATTGTCTCCCTTGGCCTTGGGAGACTAAGCGGTTGGTGGTGTCTTGTTGGCCATCTCCTTTGAGTCCAGCGAGCCTCTTGACGAGGATCGCTGGGAGCTGTCATGGGCCGGACCGTAATAGAATAATTAATCATGACAATACATCAAAGAGGAGAGGTTAGATTTATGGGCATGTACGAGTCTTAGCACTTACGATGCGGCCTGAGGCTTGGTACGGCGGCGTCACTTCGGACTGCTGTCGGCGTCCCATGCGGAGCTGCCCCCGCGCGGGCCTTTCCCCTTCTTGGGCGCCTCCGCCTCCAGAATTGTGGAGGACGCCCTCTTCTTCCTCCCTCCATTAGAGGGAGAGTTCTCCTCCTCCTCCTCGTCGTCTTCGGCGACGGATGAACGGGTCTTGTCTTCGGTCATCACGTCCGAAGCGCCCTTGCAGCAGGGGCCACTCTGGACCCCCTTGGCCTTCTGCATGGCTTTCTTCGCCGGCGTCGTATAGGGCGCCGGCACCAGCATCTTAGCTAAACGCGGGATGACTGGTTCTTCAGGCAGCGGAGACGGACACCGGATCTGCTTCGCCCTCTCCATCCAGTCTTGCAGAAGCTATGGTAATAATAGCTTAGATATCATCCTCGAAACAAGCAAGTAAGGAATGCGTTAATAATAACATACCTCATTGGCGAGGTGATTGATGTCGTGCCCACAATCCGAATCTGTGGCCGCCGGTGTCTCGTTGCTCTTGAAGAGCAACTTCCAGGCGTCTTTGTGAGAAGTTTCGAAGAGCATCTTCAGGGTATGGTGCTTCTTCGGATTAGACTCCCATATAGGGCGGCTTCAGCTTTGGCACGGGAGAACCCGGCGAACTAGCATCACCTAGATTATATCGACAAGCTTGATATCCTTGTCCACCATGCTTTGAGCGCACATTTGCAGCGCTATCAGCTCATCTAAAGATGACCAGTTTGGGCTCTTCTCAACCCAGTAGGTGAGCCGCATTGGAGCGCTGGGGTTGAATTCGGCAGCGGTGGCCCAATTTGCGTCGCGGGGTTATGTGATGTAGAACCATTGTTTCTGCAATTCCTTGACAGTCTCCACGAAAGTGCCTTTCGGCCAGGAGACATTAGTCAGCTTGCTCACCATGGCACCTCTGCACTCCGCGTGCTGGCCATCCACCACCTTCGGCTTCACATTGAAGACCTTGGGCCACAGCCCGAAGTGGGGCTGGATGCGGAGGAATGCCTCACACATGATGATGAACATCGAGATGTTGAGGTAGGAGTTCGGGGATAGATCGTGGAAGTCTTTCCCGTAATAGTACTTTAGCCTGCGGACGAAAGGGTGGAGTGGAAACCCTAGCCCACGGAGGAAGTGAGGGATGAATACCACCCTCTCATTGGGCTTCGGTGTGGGGACGACTTGCCCCTGGGCTGGAAGATGGTGCTCAGTGATGTCCTCCCCCCTGATGAAGGAGACCATCCATTTGCCTTGACCTCCGGATCTGGACATGGTTGAGTACTTGCTCGTGTAGGAAAAAGACGAGAACTTGGGCGCTGGAGCTCGAGAGTGGAAGGGCAGAGGAAGAGAGAAGGCGTGGGAGAAGAAAGGGGATTCTTATCTCTTTATAAAGGCAGTGAATATTGAACGCCTCCCCACTCACCTTAAACCTCGCCTATTCCCGAGGGCTGTGTAAACGGCACGGTTGGGTTACCCACTCCTGTATTGATGAGAATCCTGCAATAAGGGGACACGATCTCTGCTTTGACAAGACGTGCCAATGGAAACTGCATCTCGAAATATGGGATGGCAGATAAAACGGTTCGATATAGTGACCGAGCAGACGTGATGTCATAAAAAATTTGTCAGCGGATTGGATTTGTGAAATATTATATTCTCTCTACGGTTGTGTGTGGTGTGAGTTACAGGTCCGGACACATCGGTACATCCGAAGACTGTTTGGGAGTTCGGAAGGAGGAACCCGCCTTGCAAGGCCAAAGATAGATCTACGCGCCGGATACTTTGTCATTGAAGCCAGGTTCAGGGGCTACTGAAGGACTCCTGGACTAAGGGGTCCTCGGGCGTCCGGCCTGTTAGCCATGGGCCGGACTGATGGGTTGTGAAGATACGAAGACCGAAGACTGTACCCGTGTCTGTAGGGGACTCTCCTTGGCGTGGAAGGCAAGCTTGGCGACCAAATATGTAGATTCCTTTCTTTGTAACGACCTTGTGTAACCCTAGATCCTCCCGGTGCTTATATAAACCGGTGGACTTAGTCCGGAGGAGAGGATTCACTATCATAGCCATACAAGCTAGACCTCTAGGGTTTAGCCTTTACGATCTCGAGGTAGATCAACTCTTGTAATACTCATACTCATCAATATCAATCAAGCAGGACGTAGGGTATTACCTCCATACAGAGTGCCTGAACCTAGGTAAAACATTGTGTCCCTTGTCTCCTGTTACCGTCGACCTTAGATGCACAGTTCGGGACCCCCTACCTGAGATCCGCCGGTTTTGACACTGGCAGCGGGCACCACTCATCATCACGAACCCTTGTGGGCAAGGCGTTCCACATCAGGTTCTACTGGCCTACGGTGCTCAACGACGCAACCGAACTGGTGAAGTCTTGCGAGGCCTGCCAATTCCACACCAAGCAGATCCACTAGCCAGCTCAGGGCCTCCAGACCATCCCACTCTTGTGGCCATTCGCAGTTTGTGGGCTGGATATCTTAGGCCCATTCCCTCGAGCGCCTGGGGGCTACCGCTACCTCTACGTCGAATGGGCGGAGGTAGAAGCCCTCTACACCATCCCGGCCGAATCTGCGGTCAAGTTCATCAAAGGTCTCGTGAGCTGGTTTGGGGTCTCTAATCGCATCATCACCGATAATGGCTCACAGTTCACTAGCAATCTTTTCAAGGCATACTATGCTAACCTTGGAACGCAGATCTACTACGCTTCAGTGGCACACCCCAGGAGCAATGGTCAAGCTGAACGCGCCAACGCGGAGGTCCTCAGATGCCTCAAGACCAGGACCTTCAAGAAGAAGCTTGAGGCCTGCGGCAAGGGCTGGCACGATGAGCTCCAGTCTGTGCTATGTTCCATCCGCACCACCACCACCAAGCCAACAGGCGGGACCCCATTCTTCCTCATCTACGGAGCAGAAGTGGTTCTCCCTCACGAGGTCAAGCATCGCTCCACGTGGGTCCTGGCGTTTGATGAGATGCAGCAGGACACCATGCGGGGGACGGACCTTGTGCTAGGGGAGGAACGCCACCGTCAAGCCTCGCTCCGAGCGGTAAGGTACCAGCAGGAGCTGCAACGGTACCACTGTCACAGTGTTCGCTCCAGGATGCTCGAGGTGGGCGATCTCGTCCTGAGGCGGGTGCTCTCTAGAGAAGGGCTATACAAGCTCTCGCCCATGTGGGAGGGCCCGTTTAGGATCGCCCGTGTCTCCAGGCATGGCGCCGCGAGCTTGGAGACACAGGACGGGATACCCATCCAGAATGCCTGGAACATCCAGCACCTCCGGAAGTTCTAACCATGAAGCAAGGCCTAGCGCCTGTGAAGCAAGGCCCCGTGCCTGTGAAGGTCTTCGCTCGTGACACTCTCACATAATAATGAGTGGGGCTGTACACGCCCCAAAGTCTCAGGAGTGCCGCCCTCGGGCCTCGGGGTCTCCCTCCCATGTCCTAGTGGCATCACTTAGCTCCACGCTGGTGAGAAGACTAGACTAGGTGCCGGACGCGGCTTTTCATTTGCTTTCCATAGTTGTCTTTCCCCTCTTTACTGAAAATTCGCTTTCTGATGTTCCTTGCCGACTTGGTTCCATCACCTTTTGCCTCCGTTTCTGCCGTCGGCTCCTTGTTTTGGCCCGTGCTCTCCCTCGCATGCCTCGCGAGGGGGCTGGACAGGTGCCCTCGTTAGCGTTTTTCCTCTTCTTCGCGAGGCACCCTCGCCCGAGCTCGCAAGCTGGCGTGCCTATCTCAATTCGTGCCCCTTGGGTACTGCGATGCGAAGAGCTAGGCCGTGGCCGGCTGCACCCGCGACCAGGGTTTGGAAGAATAAGAGCTTCCTAACAAATTTTTGCAGTTCCTAGACGCCTCCCGAGCAAAGGAGGCCTCGCCAGGCACTGGGAAATGCGCCCCTCACGAGGCGGAAACTACTTCAGACACATCAAGCTAAGTTATCTCTACACGCCCATGTAAATCGCTGGTACTGCAACACGACGTAGGAACGATAAACATAACATGGCGACTTGGAAATCACGGTTCATTACATGCCCCTGCAGGGCCCATACTTGTTTTTTCTCAAATGCAGTAAGGAAAGAACAAAACAAAAGTGACACCTGCCCCCATAGCAGTTCGCAAGGATGTGTCCATGGCACTCTCCTGGGCTCAACCAGACCCCTCCTCGTCCTTCACTAGAGCGCGGCAACGAGACGACCCGCTGCCACCCTCGAAGCGGGCACGGCGGCTGGTCATAGCCGTTGCTGCTAGAGCTGTCACCGGAGGAGGAGCCGCCATAGCTGGACGAGCCGCGGCCAGCACCGAGGACGAGGCCACCTTCATCCTCGTCATGATCGTTGCCAAGGCCGAGCACCTCGTCGTCGTCATTGTCCTCGGGGCAGCACCCAACGCGGCAACCATTTTCCACAAATACCCTCACATAGAGGGTCGCATTGCCGTCGTACTTGAAGTGGAGGGCACACCAACTGCCTAGGCCGTGCGCGCGGGCAAACATCTGCCAGCCACGGGCCAGGGCTACGTTGCCCGCGGCGGAGACTTCCACCGCGACCCACGAAGCCTTGCTGCAGCAACCGTCCTCCTGCAGCCAGAGACCACCTAGGCCTATAGAAGGCAGTTCGCCGACAAAGAACCGCAGGAGCCGAAGCCAGGTGCCAGTCGGGTTCTCCGACCACACGATGAACTCCGGCATCACCTCCGCCGAGTGGAAGCGCGGCTGAGGAGGCAGCGGAACCATGGTGTGCCTCACTTCAGTGACAGGACTGCCACGACTTGGGCGACTCCCACCGCGCGAGGAGGCGCCGCCGCAGCTACGAGGGGCCACGGTGGGGGTCGTGGCTTGCTTACGAGGGCGACCATGCCCCCCTTTGGGTGGCGGCGAGCCGGGCCCCTGCGGGCGGGCCTTCCCCTTTTCTGCAGTTGAGAACCTCTTCACCGGCGCCATGAGTGTCGCTGCTAGCGATGAAGCAAGGGAGAGGAAGAAGCAGGAGGAGTGGAGGAAGAGATGGGTGACGAGGAATCTGCCCCCTTCCCAGTTATAGACAAGAGGAGGCCAACTGTTGGCCTCCATGATCTAAGTTAATAATGACCTTTTTTCTGCATGCAGCAGGGACTCACCAAGTCGGGCAGTTGCCGAGGCGGCGTGGGCAAGCGGAGACGCCCACGTCCCATCAATCGCCACAGGTCAACCGAGGCCGCAGGCTATTGGGGCCCGCGGCACTCCGCACTTGCCCTTTGGCTTCGCCTCGAAGCCAAGTCTGAGCACGCCTTCGGCCCGGGGGCTACTGTCGGCGGCCTGGGAATGGGGGTCCCCAGACTTGCCTGCTTGCGGCCCATGGCGTGGCTCTGTTAGCGGCCCCGTCCAGCCCAACTTCACCAGCAAACACTCAAGACCCTCGCGAGGGGCCGAGCCTCGCAAGGCGGGTGATGCAAGACCTCCTCGGTGGCGGCCTCACCAAGCTGGCTCACGAGGGGTGGAGAGATCAAGGCAAGGGGCACCTCGCAAGGTTCCTGTGACGCAAGCCATGACGACCAGGGCCAGGCGGGCGCCAGTGCGGACAGTGTCCTTGTTTCCTGTTTGGTGCTAAAGAGGCAAGCGCAGGCGCGGTGTCCCGAGGCGTCAAGCAAGGGTTAGAATATCAGTGCAATGAGAGCAAGACCAGCAGGACAGAGGTCACCGTGGAGAACAGGACATCTTCATCACCAGAGCCTTTGGCAGGCGAAGACCATCTTTTGTCAGGATAGCCTGTACTAGCTGTCCCCCTTCAAATTGGCCGTTGTGGGATCCCTTCCCGCCTAATATTTGGGAAGAGGACCCGGGCCTCTATATATAGGACTAGCCACCATCGGAGGGAGGCATCTCATCTAGGACTGGATCCATTCCACTAAGGCAACCACACAAACTCTCCAGGCACAAGAGCACCTCTACTCAGGAGGCTGTTCTTCCCTTGTAACTGTTCATCGTTAGCCCAAGAGGCAATCCACCACACACCACTGGAGTATGGTATTACACCACATCGGTGGCCCGAACTAGTATAAATCTTGTATCCCTTTGTTCTACGAGTTCGACGCGCTGAGCCTTGAGATCGCAGTGAAGGCATGAGCTAGAGGGAGGAGAGATCTTCGTGTTCGAACCTCAAGTGTTTTGCCAGAACCCAAAATCCTACAATGGACGATCCGAAAAATAAACATAGGTGGCAACTCATGTCACACACACATTCCCACCATCATAGCGCAAACAGACATATTTCCATTCTTCAAAAGCACAACGTTTTACTCACCTATTGTCCTAAGAGAGGGATCAAGCACATGGTAGATGGCCGGTGCCGCTATCTAGGGATCAAAAGTAGTGGACAAAGATGCATGGATTACTTCTAAAATGGGTAGATCTAGTTGAAAGAAGATGTTCTACCTAACTAGTGGAGAGGGAGGAAGAGCTAACTAGTGAGACAAAGGTTGGAGTGGGGAAAGGGAGGGAGGGACAGACAAATAAATTGAGGAAGAATACCAAGAGAAAGAGAAGTCATTAATGGAGGAGATAGTGGATGGGGGCATTAGTGGGGAGAGAAGAGAGGTAGGAGAAGGAAGAACTAAGTGAGGGAGATAGAGGAGGGAGACGGGAAAGGGGGAGGGGAGGGGAGAGGGAGGGTGGGACAAAAGGTGGCTCCGTAGTAGTAGCGCGGGATGGTTAACTGCACTAATACTAAGCTCCAAAGCAGTAGCCCATGTCGGGGCCCAACGCTACTGCTAGGTGAGGCCCACCTGCTGGCACCATGCACACATAGCGGTAGTAGCGGGCCACCGACATGCGCTACTGCTACGGGAATAGTAGTAGCTATTTTTGGCCAAATGCTACTATTATGGGCAGCCCCGGTGGGTGACGATGGGACCACTTACCAGTAGCGTCGGTCCGCTGCCCCGCGCTACTACCACGTCCCTACCTTTAGCACCGATAAGTACAATGCACTACTACTAAGTAGAAGTGGAGTTTCTCCCCTACCCCGCGCTACTACTAAGGTTCTATCTATAAGTCTCGTAGTAGTCTATTCACGCATCATCGAAAGGGCAACAAGGTTGATGTAGAGCCCCTCCATGATAGATTCCCCCTACAGCAGAGTACTAGAGTAGGCCTCCAGATGGGATCTTGTGGGAACAACAACTTGTAGCGGTGGAAAAAGTATTTCGGGTGGATCTCTGATGTCAGGGGAATATTTGAGAAATTATATAGGCGGAATTAGGTCAAGAGGTGCCACGAGGGGCTCACAAGCCTGGGGGTGCCCCCCTGGGGCGCGCCTTTTGAGCTTGTCGCTCCTCATGGCTCTTCAGGTCTTCTCTCGAACCTTCTCCGTTTGTACTGTGTTTGATATTGATTTCCTGAAAAGCCAAAAACAGGCAAAAAACAACAACTAACACTAGGCACTAGGTTAATAGGTTTGTCCCAAAAATGATATATAATTGCATATAAAACTTCCAAGATTGATACTATAATAGCATGGAACAATAAAAAATTATAGATATGTTGGAGAGTTATCAAGCATCCCCAAGCTTAATTCCCGCTCGTCCTCGAGTAGGTAAATGATAAAGACAGAAATTTTGATGTGGAATGCTACCTATCATGTTCATTATGTAATTTCTCTTTGTGGCATGAATATAAAGATCTGGATGATTCAAAGCAATACTCTATAGTTTGAGATAAAAACAATAATAATATGGCATACCAACAAATAGTCATGTCTTTCAAAATATCAACGCTAAATAAAGTTATCCCTACAAAATCATATAGTCTTTCATGCTCCATATTCTTATAACACAATGTATTCATCATGCACAACGCCAATCACAAGCCGAGAAATCGATTTATACTTTTTAATGCACTTCAACTTTTTTAGCTCTCAAGCAATACATGAGCGCAAGCCATGTATATGGCACTATAGGTGGAATAGAGTATGATGTTGGAGGTTGTGTGGAGAAGACAAAAAAAGAATAAAGTCTCACATTGACAAAGCTAATCAACGGGCTATGGAGATGCCCATCAATTGATGTCAATGCAAGGAGTAGGGATTGCCATGCAATGGATGCACTAAGAGCTATAAGAATAGGAAAGCTCAAAAATAAAATTAAGTGGGTGTGCATCCAACTTGCTTGCTCATGCAGACCTCAGGCATTTGAGTAAGTCCATGTTCTATAATGAAAAATTCCCACTACTTACATGAAAACAAAGCATAGGAGACTCTCTATATGAAAAACATGGTGCTACTTTGAAACACAAGTGTGGAAAGGATAGTAACATTGCCCCTTCTCTCTTTTTCTCTCATTTCTTTTCTTTTCTCCTTTTTTGTTGGTCTCCTTTTGGCCTCTTTTTTTGTGGGCTATTTTTGGCCTATTTTTTTATTTTTCATTCGGAGTCCCATCCTGACTTGTGGGGAAATCATAGTCTCCATCATCTACTCAAACTCAGTCACACCGAAAGCATTAGAGTGATCTAGGTTTTCGATATCGGTGCTACCGATTAGACCGACTCGGTCCCATCGAGTTGTTGTAACTGCATGTAGTTTCGCATTTCGGTACCACCGATTTGTTCCACTCGGTGCTACCGACAACACATGGGTATATATTCCAGCAGACCCATACGATTGAAAAAAATCTTCAAACATCACGCGCTCACACCCATTGCTACTGCCCCCTTGGTCTATGGATTGTTGTCGTCGTCTCCTATGCATCCCCGCCGCAGGAATCCGCCACTGTCAACAGAAATCTCCTCTGGCGTTGCCGCCGTAGAGCATCGTCACCATGTTAGGGTATGATTCGATCTCCTCGTGATATCCCCTTCCGATTCAATGCACAAGGACAATGCCTAGTATCTTGACATGATTGCAGTACTTCTATCCACCAGAAAGTTCTATTAGAATAGATTTGAAGAACAAATTTAAGGTTATGTTCCGCTGAAATCATCTCGGATCAACCAAAATGAAATTTTTGGTCACATCAATTGGCTCAGGCCATTACACAAAGTACAACTCTGTGCCACCAAAATGTACTAATTGGTGAGACCGAAAGTAAAATCTCAGTGAAACCCTATTATCTCGGAGCCACCGAACCACAACTCGGTCTGGCCGACTTTGTACATTTAGGTTCTATGAGTGCTTTGGTGTCACTGAGATGATCAAATCGATAGCTCTGTAATGCTTTCTATGGAAAACTAAAACTAAAGTTTGGACTCAATTTTTTTGAATAACTATCTATTTTTTGTGATACTCATCTACTCTGCCTATACCCACCTATTCACAGGGTCAGCTTTGCAAGATGTCAGATGCCTATGACAGCCAGAATAGGTCTGAACAGAATGTGAATCTTAGTGAGGGTTCAAGCCCTAGTGACAGCTATGATGAGGGCAGTAGAAGCACTCCAAGTAACTGGACAAAGGCTACCACCAGAACAAGGAAGAAGAGAACCTCAGAGAGTGAGGATGAGGACTTTGTTGCAGATGAAGAGGTCACTTCCAAGAAGAGAGTAGCTCTTAGGAAAGAATATGGCTCTGCAGCCACCACCAAGCCTAGTCTTAGGAAGAAAGCTCCTTCCAAAAGAGTTTCAATGTCAAAAACCTAGGAAAACCACAACTCCACAAGAAACAATGACATTCACTCTTGAGCAATCAGATCATCATGAGGCTGATGTTGGTAAGAAAAAGAAGAGGGCTTGGAACACCACTGCCACAGTGCTTGGCAAGCCTTGCATGAGGGAAGAAGAGGAAGAGGAGGAAATAGTTGCACCTCCAGTCAAAACATAGAATCTCATGGCTGATGCCATGAAGTCAGTTGCTGCTCCCTCCAAGACTAAGCCAAAACCCAAAGCTGCTGCACCCAAGAGGTCAACTAGAAACATCCCAGCTGCTGAGAAGAACAAGGTGAAAGCACAAGTTCTCCCTAGGTGGTTGTGGTAATTAATGCCAGCATATATCTTGTTGGACTAACACTTTTACCTAGTATGTTTCAGATAAGTTCAACAATGAAGTGGCATGGACTAGAGGATGAGGAACCCCTTCAAAATGCTAAGGACAAAGGATTGGCTCAAGTTCAAAGCTCAGGACTCTACATTTTCTATTTTAGTGATCCAAGATCACATTGAGTCCATAGGAAAACCAATACTATTAAGAAGGGATGAGGTGTTGCTTAATGGCTTGCTTGCTCAAAGTGCTTAGTGATATGCTCCAAAGCCCTCAACCACTTTCTCACTTCCAAATATGTCCCACACCAAATATCCAACTCGGCCCCACCAATTCTTTCTATCCGAAGCCACTGAGTTCAGTTGACATAGCCACTGCCAGAAACCCTAATTAGTTCGATCTCACCGAGATGGGCTTGCAAACTCTCTGTTACCTATTGCAATATTTTCGGTCCCACCGAGATATGCAATCGGCCCCACCAAGTTTGCTTGGCCAACTCTCGGTTTCGCTTATTACCCAAATCGGTCCCACCAAGTTTGAGTAATCGGTCAAACCGAGTTTTGTATTTACCCTGACCCTAGCACATCAGCCCCACCGAGTTGATCCAGTCGGTCCCATCGAAACACCTAACGGTCACATTATGAATCAAATCGGTCTGACCTAGTTCTCTGAATCGATCCCACCGAGTTTGGTGATTTGTGTGTAACGGTTAGATTTTGTGTGGAGGCTATAAATACCCTTCCACCTCCTCTTCATTTGTGGAGAGAGCCATCAGAACGAACCTACACTTCCAACTTACCTTTTCTGAGAGAGAACCACCTACGCTTGTGTTGAGGCCAAGATATTCCATTCTTACCATATGAATCTTGATCTCTAGCCTTCCCAAGTTGCTTTCCACTCAAATCTTCTTTCCACAAAATTCATATCCTATGAGAGAGAGAGTTGAGTGTTGGGGAGACTACCATTTGAAGCACAAGAGCAAGGAGTTCATCATCAACACACCATTTGTTAGTTCTTGGAGAGTGGTGTCTCCTAGATTGGCTAGGTGTCACTTGGGAGCCTCCAACAAGATTGTGGAGTTGAACCAAGGAGTTTGTAAGCGCAAGGAGATCGCCTACTTTGTGAAGATCTACCGCTAGTGAGGCAAGTCCTTCGTGGGTGATGGCCATGGTGGGATAGACAAGGTTGCTTCTTCGTGGACCCTTCGTGGGTGGAGCCCTCCATGGACTCGCGCAGCCATTACCCTTCGTGGGTTGAAGTCTCCATCAACGTGGATGTACAATAGCACCACCTATCGGAACCATGTCCCAAAAATCTCTGTGTCTCCAATTGCGTTTGCACACTTCAATCCCATCCATTTACATTCTTGCAAGTTGCATGCTTTACTTTCCGCTGCTCATATACTCTTTGCATGCTTGCTTGATATGTATTGTGTTTGTGAAACTTGTGCCAAATCTCCACTTCAACTTAAAGAAATTAAAAACTGTAACTTTTGGTACTTGGTGTCTAATGACCCCCCCTCTAGACACCTCTTCTCAATCCTTTCACAAGGCCCCGGTGCCTGAAGTTCAAGATGATGATGACCCACTAGTGCTCAAGAAATTGAAGCCTAAGATCCCAGATCATGATGATGCTCATCCAGTTGCTGAGAACATGATGCTTAGGAAGGACAAAGGTCTAAGGGAATGGAGGAAAGTGGATCCATATTCATTAAGAAGGAGGATAGCCTGTGATTACCATTTCCACACTAGGGAACAACAGGACTTCTATGAGACAGTGCTCCTTGATAAGGAGCCCATTGTGAGTTAGATGAAGTGGGTGGACTGGAAGTATATTGATGCAAATGAAGACTACTCCCCCACGTTCATGAGAGCTTCAGACTTTCTAGAGTTGATTTGTTTGTTGGTTGAAAAATCACAAAATGTAATGATGAGATGGTCATGCAATTGTACTCCACATAACATTTCTAACCAGATGGGAGGATCACATGGATGACTAAGGGCCATAGGTCCCAGTCACGAGTCTGTGAGTGGGCTACTCTTCTGAATGCCCCTGTAGAAGATGATGTTGATGTCTATGGGAAGCCCAGGATGGATCACAACTCAATGGCTAACATGTATAAGACCATTCCTGATGATGATTTGGAAATTCATAAGCTTGGGTCAGTCAAGCATTTGCTAGAAGGGTTGGCCACAAAAAACATCATTCTAAGATTCACTCTTTTTCCCAAATTTGGACATGAGAGGATGATCTATGGTCATTCCATAAATGTGCTTCACTTGTTTGACTCCCTACCTTAAAAATTCAAATTTATAAGCTTAATTGTTGAGACAGTCAAGAGGACTGCTGCTGACCAGAAAAGGTCTTGTGGATATGCCCCTAACATTTAGATGCTTATCAACTCCAAGGTTGGTACAGATACATATATGCTTGATTGTGAGCACCTTCCTCTTCAGCCAGAGTTCAAGGACAATGTAGTGGTGATGGATCCTTCACACCCTTCTTCAGTTGAGGCTTAAGAGAAGGCTCAGGCAGTAGCAACAGCAAGGGCAGCAATGGAAGCCAGTGTACCAAATGCCCCGATAGCAAATCTCAAGTCCAAGAAAGACTAGATGACATATCTGCTAGAAGAAACACTGAGGATTGAGCGAAGTCTGGCCAACTTAGCCAAGAACCTGGAGAGCTTAGAGTGGATTGTGCAGGACAAGATGTACAACCTAGATGTCAAGGTCACAGAGATACAATCTATTGTGGATTAGCTTAGAGATGATGTTGAAGATATGAGACCTACTCACTCTGCATGTGCCGCCATTGCTACAGTGCCACCTCCAGTATCTACACTATCAGCTCAACAGACCTCAGTAGAAGCATTTGCGGAAGGAGTTCTCTCAATGTCATCTACGAACACCAGAGCCACAAGCCAGAAGACCCCTTCAGGAGCTCCATAGCATCGTGCCTAGAGAGACGTATAGCACTACTTTTCCGAGCTTTTTGGTAGCTTGTTGCCAAAGGGGGAGAAAATGTATAGATCACAGGCTTCAAGAGAGAGTGTCTCATTCTTTTGCTCGTTGGTTTTTTATTGCCTGTTGCTACAATGTTCGTCTGTTTCATGCTGTTTGGTTGTCTTATGCTCGTGAGATACTACGTTTCATTATGTGGTTGATCATACTATGCTTAGTGTGTGATTTGTGCCTATCTCTACGATCATTTGTGTATAACCATTCACTTACGTATTTGGTGATGCATGCATGTTATTGCACTCATATATTTTTCAGCCCTCCACCAAGATGTATGTGACATGGAAGAGTGACCCATGATCCTAATGGATTATGCATTTGCATTCTAACGAATTTTTTTAAATAATGCACAAATTTAGGGGGAGCTCTTGCTTATCACATACTTCTCAAAGCCAGGAAGTATTTCATTCATTTTATCATTTGTCGAAGTTTTGCTCTATATGTTGTCATCAATTACCAAAAAGGGGGAGATTGAAAGTGCAATTAATCCCCGAGTGGTTTTGGTAATTCATAAGAACATATAGCTCATTGAACTAATATCCATTCAAGATAAATATTTCAGGATGTTCAATGATTGGCATGGCACGAAGTAGATATGTGGACCCCTCAAAATGATATGGACAAATATTGGCAAAAGCTCAAGACTCTTCATTTCTATGTAAGTGATCCAAGATCACATTGAGTCCATAGGAAAGCCAATACTATTAAAATGGCATGAGGTGTTGCTTAAATGTCTACTTGCTCGAGTGCTTAGTGATCACTACAAAAGAAAGACACATCCGTGACATTTTGGGCTGAACTAATTTTTTTTCTGTCATACTTATGACACTTCTATGACGATAATTCTGACAAAATCCGGTATCATCATAGATGTGGTGGGCTCCTACTTCTATGACAAAAAATCATGTCAAAAAATGGGCTTTTCGTCCTGGGCGGGCCGGAGACACAGCTGCATGACATTCTTTGGGCCATCCATGACGGAAAAAACCGTGGTAGAAGAGAGGGCGAGGAAAATATCGGGGTGTTCCCGGTTACGGTGGGTGGTCGGGGCCGAGCGATGCACGGAGGTTTGCGCATTTCTCTCGTACACGCACGCATCTGGGTGCGAGGCGTTGGGCTCCAACTGAAACCGAGAGAGGCATTCGCCTACTGAACCCAAGTGATTGCACTGCACGTTATGCGTTACTGAACCCGAGCGATCGATCTATGGCTGTAAACTGAACCCGATCGAGCGATTCCTCCGCTACTACTACTAATTGAAGCCGACCGATGCTGCCTCCGGATGAACAGTGATCGTTGCTGGGGGGTTTGGATGAACAGTTCCCGGTGGGGGTGGATGAACAGGACCCCCTAGTGTTGCCTCTGGATGAACAGGACCCTGAAAGATCGAGCCGGTTGGGGCTGGATGAACAGGACGCCGTGGAGGGCTTGATGAATAGGACGACCCCGTGGAGGGCTGGATGAAGAGTAGACGGTGGAGGGCTGGATGAACAGTAGCCCATGGAGGGGTTGTTGAATAGGAGCCCATGGAGAGGGTTGGTTGAACAGTAGCCGGTGGAGTAGAGCGTGGTGGAGGCTGGATGAACAGGAGCCCGTGGATGAACAGTCATCGGTGGAGGCTGGAGGAGGTCGACGGTGGATGAACAGTAGCCCGTCGAGGCTGGAGGGGTCGACGGTGGAGATGGACAGTATCTCGTGGAGTCCCGTTTTGTGGTACGCCACACCCCTCCCGATGAACAGGACCCCAGTTTCGGCCGTAGCACTCCAACACAAGTCCGTTTCCTCCGTTTTGCAGTACGCCACACCCCTCCCGATCAACAGGACCTCATTTCGACCATAGGAGGTTCGTTTCCTCTGTTTTGCGGTATGTCAAACCCCTCCCGATGAACAGGATCCCGTTTCGAACGTGGCCGGTCGAACACAAGGCTGTTTCCTCCGTTGTGCGGTATGACAGGCCTCGTTTCCATCGGCTATTCCGTGCAAGCCGGTTGGCTCCCACGCGTTCCGTTGCCTCTCGATGAACACGACGCATTCCGTTGCCTCCCCATGAACACGACAACGACATAGTTTCTCCGTTCCGACCCAGCCATGTACACGAGCCCTGGTCGTACGTATGCGCGAGTAGGCGTTTGATACCCCACCCGTATGTATGTACGTGGCCGTATTTTTTTTCATGCACACTGGCCGTTGTACGCATGTGTACATGCTACGTGCGCACCTCTACATCGACCAGTATGTACGTACACGTTTGCGACTATGTACGCTTCGACTAGGTGGGTCCCGATTGCCAGGAACTTCCTTGTGTGCGAAGATGTAGCTGGTGGGTCCGAGCAGTTAGGGGGGCGAATCGTTTCTTTTTGCCCGGACGCACTTTCTTGCGTGTGAATATGTAGATGGTAGGTCCCACTAGTCAGGGGAGAAATGTTTTTTTTGCGAAATACGGTTGCCCGTCCGGTGGGTCCCTACTGTCAGGTGGAGGAATCATTATTTTCCCCGTAATAAGGATGCACTTCCTTGCTGCGGCCATGGACCCAGTTGTCAGCCTCTCCACGTACAGGACATGTCCGATGGAAGTCGTTCCTTGACCATGTTGACCACGCCGCGCCAAGAGCACGAGGGTGGTGGACGATGTCGAGGCCTAGGAAGGGGACGACGTGGAGCCGGGGACGATGTGGCAGTGGATGCCCACGCGTAGAGGAGTATGAGGGTTCACTGGTTCGCTGTGGTGTGAGGCTGCCGTCGCCGCAGAATAGCAGGGGGTCTCGGTGAGCATAGGGATGGCCTGGCCAGCGGTGGGAGTAGTAGGGGCGGTGAGACCTCCGCGGCATCACAGCCGGCCATGGGAGGCAGGAGCACGCGGCACGACCGGCGCTGCTTTGGGTAGCTGGAGCAAGAAGACCAGAGGTTGAAGAAGCACTACGGCCGTTGGATGGACATCGTACGGTCACTGCAGCTAGAATCGTTTATATTGACTAAGTTGACAAAGCCCTTGGTATGCGTCTACTTAGTAGGCCCACAGGTCAGCCTCCAAAACGGTGTGCCCAGATGTCAGGGGGAGGAATCATTTTTTGGGCGGCTGAAGCAAGAATATCCGAGATTGAAGAAGAAGCACGACATCCGTTGGATGGACATCCAACGGCCACAGCTGCCAGAACCGTGTGTTGTTGACAAATCCTTGCATATGCGTCTACTTAGTTTTTTAGGGGACGCATCAACTTAGAAGGCCAACAAGTGTGTGGCAGAGAACATCTAGCCCATTTGCGATTTGTAAGAATGTACAGCCCATTTTATAATTTTAATGGAATTTACTACAGCCCATCTAGAGTTTGTTAAAAGTACAACCCATTTTCTAGCTAGGACAATGATATATAATTTCAACCATTCCTCAAAAAAAAGATTAATAATTTCAACCAACCGCTCAAAACAGAATTCAAAAAAATTCCCACATTTTTATGGGATCCGAAATATTTTTATCCAAAATTTCTAGTCAGATTAAATATAATTTCAAAATGAAGTTGTATTACGTTAAAATCCAACTAAATATTGCGCGCGCAACAAATAATGAAATTAAAATTTTCAAATTGCAAAAATAATATATTTTTTAAACTAATTACGCGTTTGGTGCATTTTTTATACTTACTGCCTAGTTATTACATCCCATTTATTATTTCTTAAAGTCCATTTTCTTGTTAAGCCTAATGCATACCTCCTAGGAAAGTTTCAGCCCAGCGGGGCGGAGAATAACAAGTTGACCCGGATATTGTGTACAACTGTCGGCCCAGTTGCATTGCTGATGTTGAAAACAAAGGCCTGTGTAGTATAGTACAACCCAACATGCCTACTCACCCCACATTCAGCGACACCGGAAAGGCCCAAACAAGGCTTTTGTACAACTTTTTGAAGTCACTGGGCTCAATTAATAACTTAAAAGAAAGTTAGATTACAGTGGAACCTAATTAAAAGTTATCACGCGCAAAGAAATGATTCAACGGGTCCCACTTGTGCGTGTGTGCGTGTGTGCCTGTGTGTGTGTGTGTGAGAGAGAGAGAGAGCCATCGGTCGATGCTCGTAAATACATCTTTCAGCCATATGCATTGCTAATGCTCAGTAAAAACTTATATAGTTGACACAATCATATAGAACATCATAGCACACTGAACTTGCATACAAAAATTTCACGCAGGCGGCACAATCAGGATGGAAGCAGTGGATCGCTACGGGTAGGGCTATGTCGAAACCAACGAACTCGTACATAACGGTTCATCGTCTTTATCAATGACGGGGAAATATCTTGAATGTTGCGCAAAGAAAACAGACAGACAACACAATAAGTTCTGCTAGCACATTAAGTTGATGTACATCCCTTTCTAAAAAAAGTTCAGGTACAAAATTAGAACAGGTCACAATCAAATGTACTAGCACATCAGTGCTTCACACCCATAGCTCGGATTTAACTAGTATCTGACAAGATTCAGTTGTTACCTCAAATTAGAGCACATCCAGGCAGCCAGCCATGCCTCTTCTCCCAAAGAAGCAGTGGCCTCCGCCGCGCGTTGGAGTAGGCCCTGTGCCATCCATCATTCCAAGCAACACGGGGAAAGTCTGACGTTGACTCCTATAATGGACGTCATCGACGGACCCTGGCACCAGCGGCGGCGGCAGGACTTCGATTGATGGATTGGCCACTTCTTTGACATGCACGAACACTCGATACAGGTACATCCCTCATGTGGTCCACGGCGGCCTTGGTGGCGACGAATAGTACAACCCCGGTTCCTGCACCGGTATCTCAACACCAATCACCTTCGGTATGGTGGACGGCTTCTTCATCCATGCCATAACCATCAGAGCCCAGCTGTCTAGAGGAACCAACATACTTACGAGCTCACCTCCAAGGTCGTTGATAAGCTCATTCATGGACTCGCTATTCCAAGCACGTCGAGGCATGCCGTGGAAGGTAAGCTTTGTTAAAAACTCAAGCTCAGAGGGCACCGAGCCCCATCCTGGGTGCCACAGATCAAAGCACACCAGCATGCCATCGCAGAACAACCGTCGAGAAGATTCGAGCACACGACTGCAGTCGAAAGTTGTCCGGAACCTGACGAAGAAATCAGCCGGTGGCGGACAGACTTCGACAAGCAAGTCACTTATTTGGATGCCGTGCGCAATGCCAAGAGCTTTGACAAGGTCGTCCGGCGAGACGGGAGGCCGGTCGCCGTTGATGGTTACCTTCAGCAATTTGCCAGCAAACTGGTCGTCAAGCGCCACCATGCCACTATTGAGCGATAGCACGCAACGACTGAAGGCAGGACAGACCTCAGGATCTCCGACTCGGAGATCTGCGTTGACCGGTGACATGACAGTGCGCTTGAGTACATGGAGTACATGAGGGGGATTTGGGGGAACTGGAGTAGTAATCGAGATTCCAGAGGTGGGGGAGGGGCGGGAGATTGGGGACGAAAAGGTAGCATGAAGTTCGAACACGCGCCAATATACTCTCGGCGCGCAAGTGCACGAAAACACCGATGGCGCCCACATGTCGGCCTAAGAGTCCTTATTCTTTCTTTTTTGGAGAGCCCGGCCTTTTTTTGAGGATCTTTTGAGAGCCCGGCCTAAAAGTCATAATTCACCTGTTTGGCATCGCGTTACTACTCCGCCCATATTCAACGACACCTCACTGGCCCAAACAAGTGTACATCATCGAAAAGACACTGAGCTCAAATTATATAACTTGAAAAAAGGAGATACACTCTGAACACTGGATGGTGATGCCCTCATTTAGCCCACCAGTAGTTCGAGACAATAAACAGTTCGAAACAACAATATATACAACATTCAAACATTGACTAGTGACTACCACTGACATAAACAGCGAGACATGATAGTTCATAAGAAGTCTTGCTACACCACCAAAACGCACCCATCTACAGCGCTCAGACTCTCGTGATCCAGACGAGAATGACATTCTAAACAGAGGCAACTATGACATTGTAAGAGTGACATAGACGAGGATGGCCAAATGACAAGGAATATGCATAACAAAAGAAAGAACTACCCATCCAGAACAAGCAGCAAAGACAACGAAGTCATTCGAAGAGATGATCCAACACCATCATAATTTGCAGCCCCACTTCAGCGACCAATGATCTGGAGAAACCAGTACTCCATGCTTTTGATGCAACAGCCCAATTACCTATCAACCTGAAGGCTTGAACCACATCACTGCCTGTCGTAATTGAAACATCCAAGGATCAAAGTTAATCCAGATGCCTTTGTCATTCTCACCTTCTTTTGGCTGCAGGCTGTATCGTTGACAATCAGGGGAGTTTGCTCCCGAACTCCTAGGGCTCGCCGTGTAGACACAATTTTCCATAGCAAACAGAGCCTCTCTGCCATCAAGGTCCTTGTCAACGGTGATCTCTTGGTTAATCGGATAATTGAGTCCGAGAAACAAAGAGTGTGAACAAAGCCTGTTTAACCGCCTCCTTTTTGTAATATAACTTTTCCGGCTCATGTCTCTGAATGATCATCAATCTTTTGCCATCGTTTGATCGAGCGAGGAACCAGTTGTGCTTCCCTATTTTTGGCAAAGGTGGTGTGAATACAAAGGGAAGTAACTGTAGGGACACTGTATCATATCAAAAAGACAGAGATTGATAATGTAAGATCAACATTGTTCGGAGTATGAGTAGGATAATGCAAGAAATAGCATTGATATGTCCCTGTTGGAACTGGGAGGAAAATACAGGGAAATGTACACTGGGTTCTAAAATATAGAAGTGCCATGCATGGTTATACTCATGTTATCTCGCAATCGATTCTTCACAGGAAACTACCATGTCATGCATGTTATGTAATCATGTTCTGTCCTCACAAACAAATTCTTCAAGGTAACTAACATACCATGCATTGGTATATACTCGTGTTCTGTGGGCAAAATTTTTGTGAGGATATTATTCTAGCCATTGATTGCTGAAGGGCGAATATAGGTATGTACACATGGTAAGCATTACAGGATTTCACTACTTCCAAATATAGAGTTCTCCATATGCACATTTACTTCCCTAATGTATGGTTAGATGAAACCAACAGTGTGGTGCATGTTCCTACATCATGAAAATGAGGAAACTAACATGGCCATTGATACACACTCATATTTGGTAGTAGTATATAGATTACTGTAAAATAAGGAGAATATCCATATATTCATAATTGTTTGATTATTCAGGGGTACAAAACTTAGGCCTCGCTTCGACGATGGCTGTGTGCATGTCCCTCGAGCATGCAGCCAGCCGCAGGGTGCTCAACATATCCATACATGAACAACAGAGGTCGAGGATGTCACTGGGGAGACTGCTCCAATCGCGGCTCATATGGATGCTGCGCGGTTTGCGTTCGGCCATGGTGGAGTTTGGAAGGTGGGGTTTTTTGGGGGCTTGATTTATGGGGGAGAAGGCTATCGGTGCGAGCGTGGCGACGGTACACGGGGGCATAGTGAGATGGAGACAGAGATGGAGATGGAGATGGAGATGGAGTGGTGCTATGGGAGGGGAGAGGGAGACGAGGCGAGGCATGCTAATGTGTTGTACAGCGGCGGTGAAAGGATGCACAGTGCACAGGGTGAGGCTGACTTTGGTAACCCGAACACGCCACCTGGACTAGTGTCAGGAGCAGGGTGTTGTCACTTCACTGTGAGGACCGAATGAATAGTATTTTGACCATCAAGTGTACCACAGTTGTACTACTACTACTAGTAGGAACATGAGTACTCTAGTACTGTATAGCGGAAATAGGTCTCCCGTGCTAGCATGCATGTTCACTTCATCCTCCAGGTATCATCCATATTGCGAGCATAACCAAATTGTCGCGCATGCGAAAGCGTGAAGATGGGCCTTTTCTTTTTTGATGAGAATAACCGTGTATTCCTTAACCAGAGAATGTTGTGTCTCCCACGCATGCGCCAATATCCATCTGAACCAGCTATGACACATTTTTTTATCTGTTTGCATAGGTCCCACCTATCAGGAAGGATGGGCACATACACGAACAGGTACGACTCCTCAGTCTAGCCGCATAGACTTTTCGTTTAGTCTACCTAGTCATCTAATCAACTGCCTGGATGCCACTTCTCCCATTTACTTCTCCATCGGGAACCGATTTTTCTCGGCTTCTTCACCTCCCCTTCGTCTTCATTTGCATCCAAACCCCACTACGTTCACATTGTTTTGACCTCTTTAAATAATCATCTACTGCTTTAGTTAGACTGGCCATCTAATCCTAATTCTCCAAACCATAGCCCTCCGTTCGAGCGGTTCCAAATGGAGAAAGAGATCGAGATGTAGGTTTCTAGCGTCCAACATGTTCTCGTCGAAGGCTCGTTGAGCATAGTTGCCACCGTCACCATCCACCCAAGGGTTGTTCGCAAGTGGATCAACAATGTATCCAACTCCCTCGAAAAGGGAGAGACGAGGGTCATCGGTCACGATGCAGAGTACATGGAGCTTGCCACTTGGAAGATCCAACGCGCCGCCGTCCTTCACTTGTGCCTCGAAGATGATGTTTTGGTGTACCACATCATACACGCGCCCTCCATACCAGGTGAGCTTCATGATTTCTTGTCTCGGGAGGACATATATTCTGTGGGGCAGCCATCAAAGGGGACAAACAGAAGCTGGAGCCGTACAACCTCGATTTGAAAAGCATCGTTGACCTATAAACCAAAATCAAAATTCCTGTAGAAGATTGTGATAAACAGACACCATCCCTATTCGACGTAGCATATTTTGTGCTCGGTACAAATCTTTAGAAGGGTGATGAGACGGTGGCCTTAAGGTCGTCTGGATGGGAGAATTATCCCTTCACGTACGACTGGATAAAATATGTTGCCCTCGATTCCCATGTGAGTTTTGCGATAGCTGCAAGGTCCAAAGAGCTTGTTGTGAAGCTGTCTCCCACAGAAAATGAGAAGAAGAAGAAGAAGAAGAAGAAGAAGAAGAAGAAGATAAGGCTGCACCAGCAGCAGGGCGTTATGGATGGATGAACTATTTCCTCTCTTATACAAAAAAATTATTCCCTCTCGGTGTATATTAATATAGATGGACTATTTCGATGGTGTGCATGTCTTTGGAACAAGTAGTAGCGTGGGTCCGCTTGACTATAAGGAAGTATTTATCTGCCTAGCTTTCTCTACTACTCCTTCCAGTGATCAGTATGAAATGCATGTGTTTGTAGACATGAAAGGTTGTCCATGGAAGTGCAACTACGGTGACCATCACGTTTCATCCACTGCCACTCGCGATTCCCACGATGCCGCTCGAACCCACAGCACCACGTACGCCCCCCGACGTGCGCCTCACCCCTCTCGGCCGCACTGCCCCTCTGCCCTTAAGTGCATGACATGTGGGCCACCTTAAATGCGGCTAGCATCAAGTTTCTACCACAGCCACATGCAATTCCCACGACGCCGCACGAACCCATGACACCACACATCCGCCGACCTGCGGCTCACCCCTCTTGGCCCCACTGCCCCTCTGCCTTCGGGAGGATTACATGTGGACCAGCCACCTATCGGTTCCACATGTTATTGACTCAAAGGTAGGTGTAGTAAGGCGCTGAAGCTCAGTCCCGAGGGCCCTGAGAGGGAAATGTAACTCCTGTGCCAGGCTGGTGCTACCGCTGCACGAACTCGTGCCAAACTCGAGATTTGTTTCTTTACTATACATGCACGCAACGATTTAATGGACATTGCAATCTCAACATGTGATGGGGAGCTCTAAATTTGAATTTGAAACTTATAAAACGAAAAGATTCTAAACAAATAAACTGGGAGAGAGGGAGTATATGGTAGGATGTGTCCCATATGAAACAAGTCCCCTGGTTAGTCACCGCGAAGATGCGGTTAGAAAGGAGCACAACATCTTCGTACTCGTACGGCAACAAATCGGCCCCAGGCAGCATGGTCCACCTTTGATCGCCATGTGCAAGGTTCGTGCTATCTTGTTCAATCTCACCGTGGTTCCATCGTACCAATTCATGCGGTGGCCCGTTGCATGCCTGATCCCAATGTTGGACAAAGTTTCTACGGGAACGGTGTCACCGTTGTAAATGTTATGCAAATTGATGTTGGTACCCTCCCATACATATGCAAGCCAATCTCCACTCGCACCGAGGCTAACCTGTGAAACAGTGGGCAGGGGGAGAATTAGGAAATGGACATGGAAGTAGTCTTTAGAATGCATTTACTACGTGATCAAACTCATCTCACCTGCTCATCGGAGGAAATCCGAGTGCCCCTCAACGTTGGCATCTCAAGGGGCGTCAACTTGCAACTACGGCCACGCTGCGCTGGAGAGACCCCCAAGGGAACATCCTCGTGCGTTCCACGGAACATCAAGATGCATTTGTTTGATTAATTTATCTTGTGAGAGAAAAGGATGAACGAGGGAAGGCCTCTAGATATAGAGATAGACACTACTACTACCAATGTGCTGGCCCGTGCGTTGCAATTGATACAAAGTAGTAGAATAATACTTGTTCACGTGCTTGAAATATAAACACTCTAGTTTTGATATACATGTGCCAGCAGACATGACAGCTTGTCCATGGAAGTTGAACCACGGCGACCATCACGTTTCTTGTTTTCTACCACTGCCACACCCACACGCGATTCCCACGACGCCGCTCCAACCCTACCTGTAAGCACGATGTCCGCCGACGTGGACATGGACCCTCTGACATGGCTATCACTGCCTTACCATGCCTTCTCTTCGCTTACAGGTCGGACCCACACTTGCGGGTCCCACATGTCAGTGAAAGAATGGTAGGATTGTTCACGTCAGGGGATCCTCATCCCCCGACGTGCGCCTCATCCCTCTCAGCCACACCGCTCCTTTGCTTTTCTGTGCATGACATGCGGGCCAGCTGAACTGCGGCGACCATCAACTTTCTACCACAGCCACACCCGATTGGACGTGGTTTTCCTGCTCCGCTGCTGTGCTTCGATCCGTACTCCTGCACCATCGAATTTTCATCCAGCGGCTGTGACACATTTCGTCCCGGGCATCAATCCTCAGCTGGAGTACTTATGTACTACAGGTAGTACCCGCCAGTGTGGCCATCTGCGCCTCATACGCCCCGACGCCCAGCTGTGGCACCCTCACCATGGCCACGCCACCATCGGCCGGTTCATCTCGAACGAGCGAGTCGCGAACCACACCACCACTATGAGAATGACATGTGGGCCAGCCGCATTTAAGGTCCGCATGTCATTGACTCATAGGCCGGGCACTAAGCCACTGAAGTTCGGTCTCATGGGCCCCGAGAGGGAAATGTAACTCCTGCGACAGGCCTTGTGGTGCTCCCGTAGTACGAGCTCGTGGGAAACCCGAAATTTGTTTCTTACTACTACTCCCAACTACTAGTAAGGTACACGTGCATTGCACACTATATAGGGGTATATATGTTTGGTTTGCAGCCTAGGGTTGCCACGCCTAAGCTTAGGCATGCCACAAGTGTGTTTGGTTGTGTTCTCGTCTCAGCATAGTTGTTCCCTCTTCATGCATGCTCAACTCAACACCCCTCTTCATGTATGCTACCTTCATGCATGCTTCTAGTGTATTTGTGCTAAGCTAGTGTGGACTCATGCACCCTCCATACACTCTACCAAACACCCAAAAGTGGGTCGAGAAAGGAACTCTTGGGATCATGCACCCTTCATACACCCTACCAAACACACCAGGCATGTGTTTGGTTCATTGCTACACTTGTGGCTTGCCACACTTTTCTAGCTACATGGTCCACATGTCATAGACTCAACTTCTTGCCAAATCTTGCCACACTTGTGGTGTCCATTTTGTTAGCCACATTTTTGTGGCAGACACACTTTGCCTAAGCTTAGTTGTGGCAAAGTTAGTCATGAATGAAGTTCAACCATGGAGTCTTCTAGATATCCAACGGCCAGTAGTGCTCGGATTTGCCATGTTTGTACCATCGGATTGGCTTCATCCAACGACCAACTTTCAAAGTTATTCACACACTATACAGGGGGTATCGATATAGATGTGCCGGCCTGTTGCAATGGATCCAAAGTATATCTATTTAGTGGAGTGCACTCTAAACACATTATCTATTTATTTTTCTCTAACCTTTCGTAGCCACGAAACCAAGCCACATAAGCTTCATGGGTGCCCTCCACATCATATTATTCATACTATGTTGACTGAAAAAAGATAAATCACCCAAAACAAGATCTTCCCGTTTTTTGTTCTTACGATCCTGTGCCGTGCACGTACCTACTAGTTGTATAGTGGTAGTATTAGTTGTATAGTACAAACTTGGTACTAGTGGGAGTAGAGTAGTACAAAATGCTCCTACTCTATCAACGAGCCCCATCCGACACCAAATTTCTTGGCTTCCGTGCTACAGCTAGATATTCCCCATGTTTCTGTTTTCCAACCCAGCGACGGGCGGGGTGCGGTTTGCCAATAGTCGGTTTTCTCAACACGATCCCACATGAAAGTTAAAATGCTAGGCAACACACCTTCCCTAAGCTATGTGTCATGCAGGACGGGCCGTGGAGTACTCCCGATTCCCGGGCGTGTGGGGGGGGGGGGAGTGCGACGCGAACGCGGCAGGCCTTTTCCTTTTACTAGCAATGTGCCCATGCGTTGGGACGGATCAAAAGTAGGAGAATAGTAGTACTTGTTCACAAACTTGAAAGAAATCACTCTTGTTTTGATATACTCCTAATATATTACTCCCTCCGTTCCTAAATATTTGTCTTTTTAGAGATTTCAAATGGACTATCACATACGAATTATATAGACATATTTTGAAGTGTAGATTCACTCATTTTGCTCCGTATGTAGCCACTTATTGAAATCTCTAGAAAGACAAATATTTAGGAACGGAGAGAGTACTTTTCACTCAAAATATATTTCTCAGGCTGTTTTGATGAGGTGAGGGAGGGATGTGGTTGCTTTCGAGATAATAAGTGGTTTTCTGCAAATTCGAGCAGAGAAGTGGGCTATTGTTGCAAAAATGCCACAACTTACCTCATAGCCGTTAGATGGAGATCTAATGGTCAGAAACGACGGATGGCAGACACACCACCATCACCAACTGAGTCTTTTATAGGAGTAGGAGTAGTGAAACATGTATAAATTGTAACATTTTGGTTCTGCTCCTTGGCACGATCGATGGATTGAAATAACGATTGGAAACGCTAGGGCGGGGCTATTTCCGCCAGATAAGCAGGGTACGTAGTAGCTAGGTTGGCGCATCGTCGGTTTGGTCACACCCGGTCTGACATGTTCTAGTGTTTCTAGCAAGATGCCCGCGCGTTGCACGAAGTTGATGGAAAAGGTAAGCACAACTTATAAATTGACGGATGGAGTACTAGTTACAGTGATGCATATAATTAATCAAAGGGATCGCAGATGTCGGTATTGACTGGAACGAGAATGCAACAACACGATAAGAATTAAGGCCACGATGATGATGCGATCGCAGTGGTGGTTACAGAAGGCAAGAAGAAAGATGCATCCATCAATGTACGACCTCCTCCTCCTCCTCAACTTAGTGCGCCGGGCCATCGACCGACATCTAAGGAGCGGCGGCTTTTGTGGCGAGGTCGAGGTGCTTCTCAGCAAAGGCATCCAAGGCTTCCAGCCGGTTGAGGAAGGCCAACGTCGTAGCATCCTCACTGGCCTTGTAGATACCTATGTACGATTTGCTCGTACACGTGATGTGTAGGTCGAGGAATTCTTGTAGGGCGAGGCGCCTCACGGCGAGCGCGACCTCCAGATGGGCATTCTACGCGGCGTCGGCGGGCAATCGCAGGGCCACCAGTGCTTGAAAGAGGTTCCGTCCATGGAGGCCGATTAGGGTGGCAGGCAATGAGGAGCCCGGGCGCGCGGGCTGGAGGAGTACGGCGATGTCGTGTGCGGGCTTCTTGAGGATGGTGAACTTGTTGGTGGTGGCAACGATCGTCTGGTCCAACTAAGAGTCATAGTTGGTGTCGATGGCGGCCATCCACCAGCCGGTCTCCAACACCGTCTGGAGATGATCCTCGGCGCCATGCCGCATGCCGATGTCGTGTACCATCTGGCACAGCCGCTGTCCACTCACGTACATCGCCACCATGGGTTTGTAGTGAACTCTTTTGCACTTAGTGTAGGTGCTTAGGAAAATGCTTAGGTGCGTATGATGTGGTAGATGCATTGGAATGGAGGGGCGCCTATATATGAGGGCAAACTCCGTTGCATTTGCATCGTGCAGCCTCTTTTCCCGGTCCTCCTCCCATTACTTCCCTCATGCATTAATTAAAGGAGGATGCATTGGCCATTCAACATTTCGGGAACCGCTACTCCCTCCCTCGTCTGAATTATAGTCGTATCGGGAACTGCACCGCCCGCTGTCAAATCGAATAGTACTGCACCGCCCGCTGCACGCCCAGCTGAACACGCCTCCTCGCCTCCATTAAGCCCGCATGCAAACCTAGAAACCTACTCCGGCCACACATCCGTTCATGAGCGGGCCGGAATTAAATGCAACACCGGCCGAGCTCCTCCCGTTCGCCCTCAGTTTAAACGAGGCCAGATGCCGGCCAAGCTCCTACCGTCCGCCCTCTATTTACATGAGGCCAGACAGACAGCGGGCAAGAATCGCACCCCTCCGCCGCTCCCCCATCTCCTCCTTCACCATTTTTTCCACTCTTCCGCTGGCTTTCGAGGAGCCGTTCTCCGGCATATTACCCGGTTGGGTGGCCCGCCGAGCCCTCCGGGTACGGGCGAGGCCACTTGGTGCTTCACCAACCTTGCTTGTCCCGACGGAGCCAGTTGCCGCCCCAAGCAGGCGCGTGGTTCAGTAACTCGCCGCTCTAGTTCAACTCGATGAGGAGTGGTGAGTTGCTCCACGCGAGCACGACGGCGAGCACACCGGTACAGGTGGCGTCACTGTCGCGTCGTACCGCACCACGAGTGTTTGTGGGCGCGCCTCCCGTGCCTACGGCAGCGTCATGTAGGCAGATACATAAGCCAGGTGCGTGGAGAGCGACGAGTCGGTGGCCAGCTTCTCCGTGTCTGCCGCCATCATCGAGGAGAAGTAGAACAAGGCAGGCCGCCGTCACATGGGTCCCATGAAGGCCCCCGCCGAGGCGACGACTGCGCATTCAGATGGTTTCTTTGCTTCTTCGTCTCTTCCGAGGACCTTCGTCGACCCCGCAAGTGTCTGCCGGACATGAGGAAGAAAAAGGGATCCGCGGGCGGCCATTTAGATTATGTACTCCTTCTCCATCTGGCGGGAAATATTTGTTCTAAGAATGGATAAATTGTATGTATCTATAACTAAAATAATTCTAGATACATCCATTTCTAGGACAAGTATTTACGGACGGAGGGAGTATTAATTATACCAAGAGTGCCGGATTGGCACCGCTTAGTTTATGTAAATGTAATGAAATCCATCATGTTTATATGAAGATCCAGTTTTTTTATATGAAATCCTTCATGCTTATATGAAATCAGTCTGTGTTTGCACTAATTTCATCTGGTTGGTTAGAGTTGTGAAAATGTATGTCGCTGGTGTTTGATGTCGTCCTCCGCGGAAGGAAGCGGGAGGAAATTTGCCGGCTGCCGTTGGAGATGCTCTTATGCTGGAAATAATAGAGTGACATCCAATCCATTTAAGTCAATTGCGTGTATGATTGTCCCTTGATACGTCTCCAACGTATCTATAATTTTTGATTGCTCCATGCTATATTATCTACTGTTTTGGACTATATTGGGCTTTATTTTCCACTTTTATATTATTTTTGGGACTAACCTATTAACCGGATGCCCAACCCAGAATTGCTTTTTTTTTGCCTATTTCAGTGTTTCGAAGAAACGAAATATCAAACGGAGTCCAAACGGAATGAAACCTTCGGGAACGTGATTTTCTCACCGAACGTGATCCGGGAGACTTGGACCCTACGCCAAGGCATCAAAGAGGCGGTCACGAGGGTGGGGGGCGCCCCCCCCAGGGCGCGCCCCCTGCCTCGTGGGCCCCTCGGAGCTCCACCGACGTGCTTCTTCCTCCTATATATACCTACGTACCCCCAAACAAATAGAACAGGAGCCAAAAACCTAATTCCGCTGCCGCAACTTTCTGTATCCACGAGATCCCATCTTGGGGCCTGTTCCGGAGCTCCGCCGGAGAAGGCCATCATCATGGAGGGCTTCTACATCATCATAGCCTCTCTGATGAAGTGTGAGTAGTTTACCTCAGACCTTCGGGTCCATAGTTAGTAGCTAGATGGCTTCTTCTCTCTTTTTGGATCTCAATACAAAGTTCTCCCCCTCTCTCGTGGAGATCTATTCGATGTAATCTTCTTTTTGTGGTGTGTTTGTTAAGACCGATGAATTGTGGGTTTATGATCAAGTCTATCCATGAATAATATTTGAATCTTCTCTGAATTCTTTTATGTATGATTGGTTATCTTTGCAAGTCTCTTTGAATTATCCGTTTGGTTTGGCCAACTAGATTGGTAGTTATTGCCATGGGAGAAGTGCTTAGCTTTGGGTTCGATCTTGCGGTGTCCTTTCCCAGTGACAGAAGGGGCAGCAAGGCACGTATTGTATCGTTGCCATCGGGGATAACAAGATGGGGTTTATTTCATATTGCATGAATTTATCTCTCTACATCATGTCATCTTGCTTAAAGCGTTACTCTGTTTTTAACTTAATACTCTAGATGCATGCTGGATAGCGGTCGATGAGTGGAGTAATAGTAGTAGATGCAGAATCGTTTCGATCTACTTGTCACGGACGTGATGCCTATATAAATGATCATGCCTAGCTATTCTCATAACTATGCTCAATTCTGTCAATTGCTCAACAGTAATTTATTCACCCACCTTAGAATACTTATGCTCTTGAGAGAAGCCACTAGTGAAACCTATGGCCCCCGGGTCTATTCTCATCATATCAATCTCCATCACTTTAATCTTGCTTTGCTTTTTACTTTGCCTTTTACTTTTTACTTTGCATCTCTGTACCAAAAATACCAAAAGTATTATATCTATCAGATCTCACTCTCATAAGTGACCGTGAAGAGATTGACAACCCCTAATCACGTTGGTTGTGAGTAGCTATCGTTTTCTGCAGGTACGAGAGACTTGAGCGTGGCCTCCTACTGGATTGATACCTTAGTTCTCAAAAACTAAGGGAAATACTTACGCTGCTCTGCTGCATCATCCTTTCCTCTTCGGGGAAATCAACTGCAAGCTCAAGAGGTAGCAAGAAGAATTTATGGCGCCGTTGCCGGGGAGTCTACGCAAAAAGTCAACATACCAAGTACCCATCACAATCCCTATCTCTCGCATTACATTAGTTGCCATTTGCCTCTCGTTTTCCTCTCCCCCACTTCACCCTTGTCGTTTTATTCGCCCTCTCTCTCTCTCTATCCTCCCTTTCTTTCCGCTATGACTGAATCAAAAAAGGTTGGGGCTTCTCTCCAGAGTTTTAGTACTTTGGACAACCCCTCTATCCTCGCTAAACTTATAAATAAGGATACTATGGAAAAACCTACCGGAGTTATCAATGAGCGTCTTAATAATTTTGATGAAGATGATTCTGGAATTTTTCGTTATTTACTTGATGAATCTTTGAAAGATGCTTGGTATAGACTATTAAGGATCAGGGCTAGCTATGTTCCTCAATATCAAATTGAAGTTTACCTAAAAAGCTTTTATATTGCCCTTCCTTCTTCTTTTAAGCATGTCTTAGATTCTATATTTGAAGAAGGTTTCCTTGAAGGGGATGTCATAGACACTTATGAAAAAATGATAACTATATTTGGGCACCCCATGAATGAGAAAGCTGAATCTACATCTCTTTTGCTCTCTTACCAAAATGAATCTATTAAAGAGATAAAGGCTAGCCTAGATACAAACTTCCGTAACATACTTAATCTTTATTCTACCATTAATAGCCATGTGCTTTATCAAAATAGAAGGATTAATTCTATAGATAGCAAGTTTTCTCTTTCCTTTCCTAATACCAAAGATGGCAATACCTAGATATATCCTCGCTTTCATGCCTAGCTAGGGGCATTAAACGATAGCGCTTGTTGGGAGGCAACCCAACTTTATTTTTGTTCCTTGCTTTTTGCTCCTGTTTAATAATAAATAATTCATCTAGCCTCTGTTTAGATGTGGTTGTATGCTTTTAATTAGTGTTTGTGCCAAGTAGAACCTTTGGGAAGACTTGGGGAAAGTCTTGTTGATCATGCTGTAAAAAACAGAAACTTTAGCGCTCACGAGAATTGCTGCCATTTTTATTTGGAGAGTGATATTTAGTTAATTATTTTTTCAGATGATTAATAGATAAATTCCTCAGCTCCAGAAATTTATTTTAGAATTTTTGGGGTTCCAGATCTTGCGCTAGCTACAGATTACTACAGACTGTTCTGTTTTTGACAGATTCTGTTTTTCGTGTCTTGTTTGCTTATTTTGATGAATCTATGGCTAGTAAAATAGTTTATAATCCATAGAGAAGTTGGAATACAGTAGGTTTAACACCAATATAAATAAATAATGATTTCATTACAGTACCTTTAAGTGGTCTTTTGTTTTCTTTCGCTAACGGAGCTCACGAGTTTTCTACCTTAAGTTTTGTGTTGTGAAGTTTTCAAGTTTTGGGTAAGGATTTGATGGATTATGGAACAAGGAGTGGCAAGAGCCTAAGCTTGGGGATGCCCATGGCACCCCCAAGATAATCTAAGGACACCTAAAAGCCAAAGCTTGGGGATGCCCTGGAAGGCATCCCCTCTTTCGTCTACTTCTATCGGTAACTTTACTTGGAGCTATATTTTTATTCACCACATGATATGTGTTTTGCTTGGAGTGTCTTGTATTATTTGTGTCTTTGTTTCTTAGTGTGCCACAATCATCCTTGCTGTACACACCTTTTGAGAGAGCCATACATGAATTAGAATTTGATAGAATACTCTATGTGCTTCACTTATATCTTTTGAGCGTTATAATTTTGCTCTATGTGCTTCACTTATATCTTTTGAGCTAAGTAGTTTTGCTCTATGTGCTTCACTTATATCTTTTGAGCGCCATAATTTTTCTCTATTCGCTTCACTTAGATCTTTTAGAGCACGCTGGTGTTGGTGGGGACGACACCTATGGGATCACAAGAATCCCTACTGTGGTTAGCGGGGCGCGGGGTCATGAGAAGAGCGGATCAAACAGATAGCACACGGTTCGTTTATCCAGGTTTGGGCCGCGAGGATGGCTAAAACCCTACTCCTGCTTTGGTGGATTGTGTATCTGTGTTCTTGAGCTAGCTATGGGGCGTGAGGAGCTCCAAAAAACCGAATCCTTCCTCTGGTCGCCTCGGGCCTCCTTTTATAGAAAAAAGGGGTTGCCACGGTGGCACACAGGAGATGGAAAGGGTACAGTGCTGCGAGGTTATCCCTCACATCACATGACAAGGCGCATTTAATGCGTCTTGCTTAGGTGTCCTTGCTTTATCGGGGACGGGGGAGAAACCTGTCTCGTCCGTCGCCGCTCCTTCTTGTGTCGACACGCGCCCTGGTCAGCGACGCCTGTGATGCCATATAGGTAGGCAGGCAGCTGAGGTGGCACAATGGTGGGTCTTCACGAAGATCTGCATGCCGCCACGCGGGTGCCTGCCCAGCTGGTTGGCTCGGCAGCTGCATGCATGCCATGGTGGAGGTTTAGTCGGCATGGGCCTGATGGTGGCCCTGCGGGTGTCCTCGGCAAGGGCCTTGCCGGGGCCCCGACAAGGGTCTTGCCGAGGCGCCTGTTGTCATCCCCGGCAAGGCGCTTGCCGGGGGCCTTGTGGTCTTCCTCGGCTGGGATCCCACCAAGGGTTGTCGTCTCCTTAGTGCGTATCTGATCTTGAATGTCTTCACAAAGATCTGCATGCCGCCACGGGGATGTCTCCCGAATCCTTGCCCTTTGTGGGCAGTGGACTCAAGGGTGATTTGCTCCATAGGCACGGGACGAGTCGCCGCGGCAAGGGTCTTGCCGGGGCTGCTAGAACTGTCTCCCGGCAAGGATCTTGCCGGGGGAGTCCGCTTCGTTCCCTTTGCTCTTCGTGGTCTTGGCCTTGGCGTCGTTCTAGTTCTCTTGAGCTTCGGTCTTACTCGGCTCACCTCCCTTGCCTTGCTTGGTGTGGTGGTATCCGCGGCTCAGACTGCCCGTGCACAGTTATAGGGGTACAAAAAGTGTACCCCTCTTTTTGTACACCGACAGGTGGTGGATTTGTTTTAAAGAAACTATTGATCTCTCATGCTTCACTTAAATTATTTTGAGAATCTCTTAATAGCATGGTAATTTGCTTAATAATAATATGCTTGGTATTCAAGATTTGTGAAACTTTCTTTTGAGTGTGTTGAATACTAAGAAAAGATTGAAGCATGATAATTGTTTTGAGATATGGAGGTGATAATATTAAAGTCATGCTAGTTGAGTAGTTGTGAATTTGAGAAATACTTGTGTTGAAGCTTGTGATTCCCGTAGCATGCACGTATGGTGAACTGTTATGTGATGAAGTCGGAGCATGATTTGTTTATTGATTTCTTACTTATGAGTGGCGGTCGGGGACGAGCGATGGTCTTTTCCTACCAATCTATCCCCCTAGGAGCATGCACGTAATACTTTGCTTTGATAACTTGTAGATTTTTGCAATAAGTATATGAGTTCTTTATGAGTAATGTTGAGTCCATGGATTATACGCACTCTCACCCTTCCACCTTTGCTAGCCTCTCTAATACCGCGCACCTTTCGCCGGTATCATACACCCACCATATACCTTCCTCAAAACAGACCTGTTATGGCATTTCCATAGCCATTCCGAGATATATTGCCATGCAACTTTCCACCGTTCCGTTTATTATGACACACTCCATCATTGTCATATTGCATATCCCGGTACACCGCCGGAGGCATTCATATATAGTCATATTTTGTTCTAAGTATCGAGTTGTAATTGTTGAGTTGTAAGAAAAATAAAAGTGTGATGATCATCATCATTAGAGCATTGTCCCGGTGAGCAAAGGATGATGGAGACTATGATTCCCCCACAAGTCGGGATGAGACTCCGGACGAAAAATAAATAAAAGAAGCCAAAGAAGCCCAAAAAAAGAGAAAGAAAAGAGGCCATAAAAAAGAGAAAAGGCCCAAATAAAAAATAAAAAATGAGAGAAAAAGAGAGAAGGGACAATGTTACTATCCTTTTACCACACTTGTGCTTCAAAGTAGCACCATGATCTTCATAGTAGAGAGTCTGTCATGTTATCACTTTCATATACTAGTGGGAATCTTTCATTATAGAACTTGGCTTGTATATTCCAATGATGGGCCTCCTCAAATTGCCCTAGGTTTTCATGAGCAAGCAAGTTGGATGCACACCCACTTAGTTTCTTTTTGAGCTTTCATATACTTATAGCTCTAGTGCATCCGTTGCATGGCAATCCCTACTCACTCACATTGATGGGCATCTCCATAGCCCGTTGATACGCCTAGTTGATGTGAGACTATCTTCCCCTCTTTTTGTCTTCTCCACAACCACCATTCTATTCCACATATAGTGCTATATCCATGGCTCAAGCTCATGTATTGCATGAAGATTGAAAAAGTTTTGAAAAAGTTAGAGTATGAAACAATTGCTTGGCTTGTCATCGGGGTTGTGCATGATTTAAATATTTTGTGTGGTGAAGATAGAGCATAGCCAGACTATATGATTTTGTAGGGATAACTTTCTTTAGCCATGTCATTTTGAGAAGACATAATTGCTTTGTTAGTATGCTTGAAGTATTATTATTTTTTATGTCAATATAAACTTTTGTCTTGAATCTTTCTAATCTGAATATTCATATCACAATTAAGAAGATTTGCATTGAAATTATGCCAAGTAGCACTCCGCATCAAAAATTCTCTTTTTATCATTTACCTACTCGAGGACGAGCAGGAATTAAGCTTGGGGATGCCTGATACATCTCCAACGTATCTATAATTTTTGATTGCTCCATGCTATATTATCTACTGTTTTGGACTATATTGGGCTTTATTTTCCACTTTTATATTATTTTTGGGACTAACCTATTAACCGGAGGCCCAGCCCAGAATTGTTGTTTTTTGCCTATTTCAGTGTTTCGAAGAAACGGAATATCAAACGGAGTCCAAACAGAATGAAACCTTCGGGAACGTGATTTTCTCACCGAATGTGATCCAGGAGACTTGGACCCTACGCCAAGGCATCAGAGAGGCGGTCACGAGGGTGGGGGCGCCCCCCCTAGGGCGCGCCCCCTGCCTCGTGGGCCCCTCGGAGCTCCACCGATGTACTTCTTCCTCCTATATATACCTACGTACCCCCAAACGAACAGAACAGGAGCCAAAAACCTAATTCCACCGTCGCAACTTTCTGTATCCACGAGATCCCATCTTTGAGCCTATTCCGGAGCTCCGCCGGAGAAGGCCGTCATCACAGAGGGCTTCTACATCATCATAGCCTCTCCGATGAAGTGTGAGTAGTTTACCTCAGACCTTCAGGTCCATAGTTAGTAGCTAGATGGCTTCTTCTCTCTTTTTGGATCTCAATACAAAGTTCTCCCCCTCTCTCGTGGAGATCTATTCGATGTAATCTTCTTTTTGCGGTGTGTTTGTTGAGACCGATGAATTGTGGGTTTATGATCAAGTCTATCTATGAATAATATTTGAATCTTCTCTGAATTCTTTTATGTATGATTGGTTATCTTTGCAAGTCTCTTCGAATTATCCGTTTGGTTTGGCCAACTAGATTGGTAGTTCTTGCCATGGGAGAAGTGCTTAGCTTTGGGTTCGATCTTGCGGTGTCCTTTCCAGTGACAGAAGGGGCAGCAAGGCACGTATTGTATCGTTGCCATCGAGGGTAACAAGATGGGGTTTATTTCATATTGCATGAATTTATCTCTCTACATCATGTCATCTTGCTTAAAGCGTTACTCTGTTTTTAACTTAATAGTCTAGATGCATGCTGGATAGCGGTCGATGAGTGGAGTAATAGTAGTAGATGCAGAATCGTTTCGGTCTACTTGTCACGGACGTGATGCCTATATACATGATCATGCCTAGATATTCTCATAACTATGCTCAATTCTGTCAATTGCTCAACAGTAATTTGTTGTCCCACCGTAGAATACTTATGCTCTTGAGAGAAGCCACTAGTGAAACCTATGGCCCCCGGGTCTAGTCTCATCATATCAATCTCCATCACTTTAATCTTGCTTTGCTTTTTTACTTTGCCTTTTACTTTTTTACTTTGCATCTCTATACCAAAAATACCAAAAATATTATATCTATCAGATCTCACTCTCGTAAGTGACCGTGAAGGGATTGACAACCCCTAATCGCGTTGGTTGCGAGTAGCTATTGTTTTGTGCAGGTACGAGGGACTTGAGCGTGGCCTCCTACTGGATTGATACCTTGGTTCTCAAAAACTGAGGGAAATACTTACACTACTCTGCTACATAATCCTTTCCTCTTCAGGGAAATCCAACGCAAGCTCAAGAGGTAGCATCCCTCTATAAAAAGTTAATTGCATGTACAGTGTACACGTGACTTGCATGGTGGCAACAACTTCGTACAGAAAGTTAAAAAGAAACAAGTCCATCCATAATCTTGTATTCTATGTACTCCATGGGTTACACTGTCAGTACAGTAGCGAAAGAATTATATATATTAACTAAGTAATATATAATATAAAAGTCTAAAGTTAAAGACAAAATTCAAATTCATGTCATCGCGTTGCAAGCATCCGGCGCTAACCAGTCCAGCACATTTTTATTGTAGACCATGCTGGAGATATATCTCCATGTCTACTCTTATACTCCATCCGTTCCTAAATACTCCCTCCGTTCCCAAATATAAGACCTTTTAGGGATTCCACTATAGACTATATACGGAGCAAAATGAGTGAATCTACACTCTAAAGTATGTCTATATACATCCGTATGTAGTTTATATTAGAATCTCTAAAAGGTCTTATATTTAGGAACGAGGGAGTATTTGTCTTTTTCAGATTTCAAATGGACTACCACATACGGATGTGTATGTAGACATATTTTAGAGTGTAGATTCACTCATTTTGCTCCATATGTAGTCACTTGTTGAAATCTCTAAAAAAATAAATATTTAGGAATGGAGGGAGTAGAAAACAGAGTTGGTGATGATGGTATGCGTGCCCTCCTGCAATATAGGCCGTCAGATTTATATCTAACGGATAGGAAGGAAACTACGGCAATTTTGCAAAAATATACCCACACCAATCTCCACGTTCGCAAATACGGCCTTCCCTCGTTCATCCTTTTCTCTCACAAGATAAACTACTCATACAATGCATCTTGATGTTCCGTGCAACGCACGGGCATCTAGCTAGTTTCTTTTAAAATAGTTACTGTGTAATTGGGTTGAATGATATATTTTATGTCTGCCCCGAATGATTTCACATTCACTAGTAGCAACAAAGAAAAGGTTGCCTTGTTAATTAACAGAAAACATGGTGAAAACTATCACATGAGGCCGGTAAAAACGAGGCACACTGGGTTCAGCATCATCGTCACTACAGCTATGCGCGCGCGAGAAGTCTACCTATCGAGGGGCTACTGAGCGAGGCATAGAGACACAATGTTCGAGAGAGAAACCAATTGACAGATTACGATTAGATCGAGTTGTCGCCCTTCTGCTATCATTGTTGGGGTGGGGGGAGGGGGAGGGAGAGAAATACGTATCAAGAGTGTTCCTGGTAGGCACAGAGGCACAACTAGCGAGTGTGTGTGTGTGTGTGTTTGAAAGAGGAGTAGATAGATTACTATCAAGATCGAGGTGCCACCCTATTCCTTCGGTGTCGGGTAGTGTGTGTGCGTGTGTGTTTGAGAGAGAAGCTAGTCGATAGATTAGTATCAAGATCGAGGTGTCACCTTACTCCTTAGGTGTTGGGAAGTGTGTGTGTGGTTGTGTGGGTGTGGGTGTGTGTGTTGGGGGGGCAGTGACACTTACATATCTCTACTCTTATAAAAACAAAGTTGGTGATGATGGTGTTCCTGCCATCCTGCAATATAGGACATCCGATTTATATCCGACAGATAGGAAGGAAACTTTGGCAATTTTGCAAAAATATACCCACACCCCTCTCCGCATTTGCAAATAAGTCATTCCCTCGTTCATCATTTTCTCCCACAAGATAAACTACTCATACACATGCATCTTGATGTTCTGTGCAACACATGGGCATCTTGCTAGTAGGGAGAAGGAGTTTGTGTGACACATATCTAGCTATATTAAGGGATAGGTAGATAGCATTTGTGCGAGGCATACTTAAAGCATCACGAAGATAAACAAAATGGTGTGCATGCAAATGCAAGCGTGTGTGTGTGTATGAGAGAGAGAGGGAGAGAGAGAGAGCAAAATCTCAAAACAAAAGGTGCTCTGCTGGAATCCCATTGTATGTATTCATATGGTTCTAGAACTCGAGTTAACCTTAGGCATATGTGTGAGAGACATTATTATACTTTGAGACATTAGTGGCCGTGGGTGGGCGGAATTAAAGGGGTGGGCGTGTTCGACAGAGAGAGCGTGTGTGTTTCTACGTGAGAGACTTGTATGACGGGGTAGAAAGATGAATTTGACCCTTGACAGAGGGAGAGAAATACACGAAGTGCACGTGTGTGATTCCGATGCTCACAGGGAAATGAGATATGTATGCGTGTGAGAGAGATTGCCCAATTCATTCACGTATCACTACTAGCGATCGTGGACGTGCATCGCTTGAACATAAATCAATATCTACTTTGTATCGTGACCAAAGGTACAATATCGATTCAACGCTATAAAGAATGGACACTCACGTGTCACATTTTTTTCTATTTAAATAAACCTTTTTAGTTGTGCATGCCAAAGTTACATTGATGTTTCTTCAAACAACCAATGTAGCTATCATGTACATGCACCATTGTTACTCTTGCATTCAAAATCATTAGTCTTGGATGATTTAAGGTTCTATTATGAAGTAATAAGGTTCTATTATGAAGTAATATGTGTAATATTCATATATGAATTCAACGGGTACGCAATTTAAGAAATGGAGGCTATGTAATCATATCAGGTAACACTTTGAAGTAGCAGACTACAATATCCATTTCTTTTTGTGCACCTCTACACTAACACGTCAATGCATTATGTTTAAATTAAATAATCAATTGCACTGAATTATCTATTTACACGAGAAATACATAGGCTGCGCGTTTGATCCCTTTTTTGTGAACACGCCACTACACCCGTACGATTGGCCGCGCCCGTGTGAACGTCCAAGTTATCGGCGCATCATCCCGAGTTATTGTCTTTTTTCTGGGGTAGACTTCACACCAGTTATTAACTGCTGACGCGTGCCCCGTGCCCCGTGTACACAGTCTCGCATGACCTTCCCGCTAGCACGGTCCAAAATTAGTTGAAATTGGATACGAACGATCCCGCTGGCGGCAAAATCTCCCGCCTCCTTCTAAAATTTCCGCCACCTTAGTCTTTAGCATGTGAAATTCCCCTTTTGTCCTTGTGCACGGAGACCAACAGTTACAATACCGCCCTCATCTACATAATAGGTCGAGGCTGCTTTGGTAACTTCCAGTTCCCCCCACTACACGGCACCCCCATTTCCTCTCCCCCTCCCGCAAAAATGACTAACTCCATAGCTCCAGAGCATCTTACATCACGCCATCCATACTTCATCGACCTTTCTCCCCTCCCCTCTCGAAACCCTAGACTTCTCATCCACCGGCGTACCAGAGCCCATTCATTGCCAGCGGCGTCCACCTCGCCGGATCTACTTCTGCGGCCGCATCTACCCCTCCCACCTCCCCTAGAAACAAGTACACTGCTCATCCACCACTGTACCACAGGCCATTCGGTGCCGGCCTTGTCCACGGCGCCGGATCTGCTTCGCCAGTACTCTCGTCAACCGCAGCGCATCTGCAGCGGCTCGTTCATACTCCCCACCGGAGACGCTTCGTCCACACCACCTCAGAGCTGCCCCACCGACGCCCCCGTCGACAGCCTCTGATCCTCTTCACCGACACGTTCCTCAACCCTACCGGAGCCGCTTCGCCGACACCATTGTCAAACCCACCAGAGTAGCTTCGCCTATACCATTCTCAACCATACCGGGGCCGCTTTGCCAACTCACAAGTCCACAGCCTCATATCCGCTTCCTCGCACCCTCATCCAACCTACCGGAGCAGCTTCTGACACCCCGTCCACGGCCGCAAATCTGCATCGTCGACACCATCCTTAACCCAACCATCGGAGTAGCTTCACCTACACCCTCGTCCATGGGCACAGATCCGCTTCGCCCACACCGTAGTCCACCCTACCGTAGTGTCAGGACCCCGACTCAATGCCACATAGATCTAGCATGTAACACTTCATATCACTTTGCGGCCTCACGCACGGTATTCCACGGGTGTCGCCTTACCTTTACCCGGGACCGTTTGCGCCTTTTGGCACACGTATATGACAGTGTCGCTAGCATCCATATGATAAGGAGCCCGGGCTGACATGGCTAGTCGTAAACCCAAAGTGGCACAAACTTACAGGGACAGGCATCCATGACCCAGCATCGAACGTGTCGGTCATCAGCGAGTGAATCCAGGCTGTAGCACTGGGCTAGCAGGACTCCGGTGAATCGGGCTGTAGCGGGCTAACAGGACTCCGGTATTCATCGCGTGACATTTCCCCGTAGGGACAGACACAGGAACAAAGAAGGACACATGCCGGCCAGCCTAAGTGTTCCGGAGCAGTAGCAAGCTACCATGGCTCGGTGGAAACACTAGGAGACATTTCCCGGTAAGAGAGGCTACTAAAGATAAACAACTAGATGGTCAGATCCCACACATACCAAGCATTTCAATAGCATACACACAATATGCTCGATATGTGCAAATACAACATGGCATCACAACATGACTCTACGACTCAAATAGTTTATTCATTAGGCTCCGAGGAGCGAGATATTACAAACATGGGTCTCATGACCCAACAATCAGAGCATACAAATCAAAGCACAAGCGGAAGCTATCATGTCTGGGTACAGACATCTATAACTGAAAAGGGCTGAGAAGCCTGACTATCTACCAGATCCTGCCGGGGCACAAGATCGTAGCTGAGGTAACAAGCTAAACGTCGAAGTCCACGCGAAACTACTAGTGAGACCGAAGTCTCTCTGCAAAAACATAAAATAGGCAAACGTGAGTACAAATGTACCCAGCAAGACTTACATCAGAACTAACTACATATGCATCATTATCAACAAAGGTATGGTGGGGTTTAACTGCAGCAAGCCAGCTTTGACTCGGTGGCTATCCTGAACTACGACTGCAAGCGACTCTTTTGAGGTGGCGCACACGAGTCCACATATTCACCATATCAATACACCACTATGGATCCACTCCCGTCTCCCTACGAGAACGCCATCCATAGCACTCACACTTATCTTGCGCATTTTAAAGTATCCACTTTCACTTGTCTATGAACTGATATAAGCAACCCAGAAGTCCTTTTCCGCGGACACGGCTATTCGAATAGATGATATTAACCCTGCAGGGGTGTACTTCTTCATACATGTTTCCACCACTTAGCGTCTGCACACGACATGTGCTCGGCAGACTTCAAGCGAAAGCCGACGTGGGTGTAGACCACGACCTACCTAAACACCTAAGTCTCTAGTCCAGGTTTATCGCCTATTCGGGTTCCATCCATGAGGAGATCCGGCCGGAGTTTCACTCACAGCCCCAAACGATGTGAACAGGGTTCCGTGACACCAAACGGGTGCCCGGTTTACCCGGCCACGTGCCTACCGCATCACAGCCCACCCCTACGGTCAGCGCTGTCCACGGCCTCCAGCATACTACAAGCACCAGAAACTACTTGCAACTCCTGGACAGAGGACAAGGGTGAATAAGAAGTCGAGCGGGGTCATATTTTAGGGCCCAATGTATGGTAGTAGCTGAATCATGGATCACAAACACAGAACTCAGTTCCTGAGGACGGCTTCAATGAGACAACCCACCATGTACTCCTACATGGCCTCTCACTGCTACCTTTACCAAATCGTGTTCACACACTTAGCTCACACACAGTAGGACATGATCACACACCTCTAATTCATCCCCGATGAATCAGACCTGACTCAACTCTAAGCAGTAGCAGGCATGACAAACAAACATGAATGAGTAGGCACAACAGGGCTCAAACAACTCCTACTCATGCTAGTGGGTTTCATCTATTTACTGTGGCAATGACAGGTCATGCAGAGGATAAAGGGGTTCAACTACCGCAGCATGTAACACTTGAATCGGTGTTGTCCTAATGCAGTAAAAGAGAGCAGGAGCGAGAGAGTGGGATTGTATCGGAATGAACAAGGGGGTTTTGCTTGCCTGGCACTTCTGAAGATAACATTGAGTCTTCATCAGTGTCAACGACCACATCATCGGTATCACGTCTATCGAGAGGGGACAAATACCGGCAACACAGAAGGAAACACAATCAATGCAATGCACAATATGATGCATGATCATGACATGGCAAAATGAATGTGTTTTGAGCTAATGCAACTAAAACCAGATTAAATGAAGTTGGTTTGAATCCAAGATTCAAATTCAAACTCCATATGTGATTATTTAAATGCCCTTTAATTGATTTGTGCTAAACAGCAGCTATAAGTTGTTCTAACATGCATGAAAATGGTACAGATGGATTCCTTGAATTTTTCTGATAATTTTTCATATATAAATTATTTAATTTGGAGTTACGGTTGAATTTCTATGATTTTTAGAAGTTTTGGGCATTTTCTGGAATTTCCTGAATATTAATAAATCCAGAAAATACTTATTGCGTCAGCATTGCGTCACTATGACGTCAGCAGGTCAACAGACGCTGCTGGTGGTCAAACCTGACTAGTGGGGTCCACTGGTCAGTGACTGGGGCTGATTAGTGTAGCTGACATGTGGGCCCAGTCAACAGCCACGTCAGCTTAGTCAAAGCTGACGCGTGGGGCCACTAGGATTAGTTAAAAACTAAACAGAAACTAATCTAGGATTAATTAGCAGGTGGGGCCCTGCTGTCAGTGTCACAGGGTTAATTAGCAGGGTCAAATCCCGGGTCAGTGGGGTCAAACCCACCGGCGACATGACGCCGGCGAGGCCCGAGACGGCGGCGCGAGCCGGAAACGCGCTACAGGGCACGGGCGAGGCTGTGCTTGGGCTCGTTGGAGAGCCCTTGCTGGTGCGCATCGAATGGTGGTGGTGGCCGTGCCTGTGGTGGCCGGTACCGACGACGGCGAGCTCGTGAGCGGCGGCCGGAGTTCGGCCAACGGCGGGTTAGGCGATGCAGGGCGCTAGGGGAGGCGTTGGTGCGTGCTACGTGCTCCTGGTGAGGTGTGGAGCACGATGGTGTGCCCGGCTTCGAGCCACAGTAGCTCTGGCCACGACGGCGACGAGGCACGGCGGCGGCGAGCTTCGGCCGTGGTGGAAGATGGAGCTAGGGGACGAAATCAGGTGCGGGGAGTGAGGGGAAGAGAAGAGAAGCTCACGGGGAGTCGGATGAGACGCTGAGTGGGCTCGGGGACGCCTCTGCAACGGCGAATTGACGACGGCGATCTCCGGGCACCGGAGATGAAGACGACGACGCTCCGGTCGACTGCGGCCTCCTCTGGTCGCGTGCGTCGCGTGTGTAGCTCCACGGGGTCAGGGCGGAGCTCAGGGATGCATAGAGGGAGCGAGGGGGTGGCTGGTGGCCGTGGCGAACGGCGTCGGTGGCGACGGGCTCCGCTCGGGCAGAGAGGGAGAGGGAGCAGAGGGGGATAGGGACGGAGGGAGAGACGCGGGAGAGTGAGGGAGGGTCGAGGGAGCCGCGTGGCGTCTCCAGGGAGTAGCGGAGGCAAGCAGGGAGGCAGGAGGTGGCCTGGGCGTGTGCCCGCGCGCTCCGGCCACGCGCCTGCGCCTACTGGCGCGAGGAGGAAGGCGACAAGGGGGGGGGGGAAGTGGTGGGCTGGGCCGCTGCTGGCTGCACAGTGTTGGGCCAGGTAAGTGGCGCCAGGTAAGTCCTTCTGCTCTCTCTCTTTTACTTTTTTTTTCTATTTTCTGTAGTTTGTTTTGATTTAGTTTAGCAACTAAATCATTTAAATAAATTCTGTAGATTTTTATGTGGCTTGCTAAAATATATACAAAGCCACTCACAAACTTCCAGAATTATTGGAGTCATATTTAATATATATTAAATATAAATCCAAAGCAAATAGTTATTGGATTAATTCAAATGGCCAAAATAATTATCTCTGTGACTCCAAAAATATTGGTTTAAATTTTACCTCTTACCAATATTTCCATGGAATAACAGGAACATTTTCTTGGACACATTTGAGAAGATTTAATTGTTGGTTATTTTTAGAGGTTTCCTGAGGCTTTTGAAAATTCCTCAATTCAAATTTCATTTGAATTTAAACATGATGCACACACCAGACAGTACCAGAAGCTAGGGATGTGACACGTAGCCACTCCACAAAGACCCTAATCGACGGTTCTAGATCTCCTTACCGGACCCCGACAGTCAGTGCAGCATCATCACCCTTGATGTTTCTAACCTGATTCCCACCGTCTGGCAAGATGGCAAGCACCCGCCATGGCCTAGGTACTTGTCACCTTTAAACCCGTCCAGCATCACCTGCCCAATGTACTTCAAATATACTAACAGGTCGCTGTTACCTGTTATATAGCTGTCAAAAACTACAAGGATGATGTTTCTTCTGGATCTAACAGCTTGGCCAATCAAGATCCTGGACTGAGGCATTGCTATGATCTTGTAAGTGTGTCTCTCTCTCTTGTATTGTTCTGTGCCTGCCGGCGTGCTTTGCTAGGATTTTCGACCAGTAATCCCTTTGTGCAGACAATGATTTATACTACTGGCTGCTAAATTAGATATGTAGATGTCATACTTGATACTACCTCGTACCTCTGTTCCTAAGTATAAGTCTTTCTAGAGATTCCACTATAGGCTACATACGGAGCAAAATGAGTGAATCAACACTCGAAAATGCATCTATGTACATTTGTATGTGGTCCATACTAGAATCTCTACAAAGACATATATTTAGGAACAGAGGCACTACATTACACAAAATCGTAGGTGGCATGTAGGAATTCCAGTGCACTACATTAGGCTCCCTTAGAGTGCCTGCTAGTCCAGCACACAAAGTAATGGCTAGTTTATGCTACGCACATAGTTATTAATTGGTGGTTTAAATATGCGCAAGGGATATGCAATGTATTATCATGTAGAGATGTCTGGAATTAGCAGTGTCAACTTGCAGATAGGGTTACACAATGAGAAAGTACAAGATGTATGTGGCAATTTCATGGAACATCGCAAAAAAAGGAGAGGCAGTGGTGAGCCTATACAGTGTGCTATGGTACGTCACTCCTCCATTGCAAACATCATGAAATGTTATTTGTATGTCAGTTCTATTGGCCAATTTTCTTAGGGACAGTTATTACGAGTTATCCTAAGAAAATAAGAACCTGTGAATATAAGCTCCATGTAATAAGCCAACCAATTTTTTTCATTGCGTTTTCAGCTTATCTTTGGTATGATCAGTGAAAAGTCTAGATTGCATTATAATTTTTTCATTTTGCTGCCCATATGAAAATTAATTTAACTTACAAACATCACAAATTAAACCCAGTGCAGTAATTAATATGATAAGAAAACAGACCATCACTATTTGCTCAAAATGCAAATACAAAGATACCATCTACTTGGCACAATCTACTTTGGTCAATGTTTTCCATAGAGATACCATTGCCTAATTTAAACGAAGAATGCATGACCCACATTTCAATGAATAACAATTATTTATTGAAATTCGATGGTCCAAGTGGCTGGTTATCATCATATAGCAGCACCACCTGAAACCATCATATAGCAGCAACAGTAGCTCATAGCAACTCATCATACATCAGCAGCAACAGTGTGCAATTCATCATATACCAGCAACATCATATAGTAGCAGCAGGAGCAGCTCATAGCAATTCATCATATAGCAGCAGCAGGAGCAGCTCATAGCAATTCATCATACAGCAGCAGCAGGAGCAGCTCATAGCAATTCATCATATAGCAGCAGCAGGAGCAGCTCATAGCAATTCATGATATAGCATTAGCAGGAGCAGCTCATAGCAATTCATCATACAGCAGTAGCAGGAGCAACTTATAGCAACTCGTCATATAGCAGCAGCAACAACTCATCATATAGCAGCAGCAACAACTCATAGCAATTCATCATATAGCAGCAGCAGCTCATAGAAATTCATCATATAGCAGCAGCAGCTCCTAGCAATTCATCATATAGCAGCAGCAGGAGCAGCTCATAGCAATGCATCATATAGCAGCAACAGAATCAACTCATAGCAATTCATCGTATAGTGGATCAGAATGAAAATTTGGCAAAAAATCAGAGGAGATCCTCACCTTGTTGGATGAGCTCATCCTTCAACAGCACGTCAAGGCCACGGCCTGGGAGGTGCGGAGGGGGAATTAGGTTCCTTCTACCGTAGTGTAGCATCAGCCGTAGTTGTGTAGCGCCTGCCGATATAGTGCGTTGGACGAACCACGGGCGGAGCAGCTGCTGGACACCATGAGAATGAGGGGCGGCGCCAGAGGGAGGAGCAGCCAGGGAGATTTTTCCCTACCGCCGGCCATGTAGCCTAGCTGGACAGAGCATCATCGAGGACAAGCAAGATGGGACCAGTGGCGACGGCTCGCTAGAGGAACCCTAGTGCTGCAGGCAGGGGATTGAGGTAGAGGGAAAGGGGAGAGGAGATGCAAGCGGGCAGGGCAATGAACGCTTGCGTGTTTGTTTTTACTTGAGGGTGAGGTGTGACTCGAGTGTCAGCAGTTGCATTTTGAGTGTAATATAGGCAGACAACAGAGTCATTTCACCATTCCCCTTCCCTTCAATTTTTAGGGAGGTTCTACCCCAAACACCCCCCTCCAAAGCGAAATTAGTTAATCCCAAGCCCATAACTCAAAAATGACTTCTTTACATCTTTTATGGCTTATTTTGACAATAAGCCCTGAAAAGGCGGAATAGAACTGGCCCTTAACCTGCAATTCAATTGTGCGTGCAATGATGAATCACTCCTGCCTGCTATAGTGTACATTTAGGCATCATCATACATGTCATAACCTAATACATGTGCATTCCATTGTAAAATATGGAATATGCAATGTTTATGTTAGTTCATACGTTGCACATGATGTTTAAATGGCCCTTAAATCTGGTCAGTCAAGTGATGGTCTTTAAGCCTCATTCTTTGCTTCTTTTCTTGATATATAAGATTTGCTCACACATCTGTTCAATTGCTTGTTTGCATCAGCCAGCCATACTAGGATTGTTTGCTTTGATTACTTGTTGTTCTTGATCCACTACACCACAACCCTTGATTGGGGGCAATTAACTGTCGGGAGAAGTACCGTCATAGAGGCAAATCATTTGCCGGGGATTATTCTACTACCGGCAGAAGTATCCAATGACAAATAAACTGCTGATAGAACTCAAACAATAAGGGCATTCAAACTACCGGCACAAATACCCATTTCCAAGGATACAATATCTGTCGGCACACCTAAACAATGACATATTATCTGCCAGGGACTACTTGTGGGGCCAAACCAATATAATACGTATTGGCGCGGGATAACACGGGGGAGCGCGCGAGATGCGGAACTTTTCGCTCCAAATAAGCAAAATCCCCAAACTCCAACTCAGACCAAAATCCCCAAATCGACCACCCTAACCTAGCCTCCTCCCCGAGCACACGCCGCCGCCCCCACCCTGCGCGGCTGCCAACCGCCCTCCGCCACACTCCAGTGCCAGCTTCCTCCCCGACCACGCGCCGACCACCGTCCGCCACACCACTGCAACTCCTCCCGGACCATGCCGCCGAGCACCCTCCGCCGCCCCGACCACCATTTGCCGGACCTCCAGCAACGCCCAAGCAGCCAAGCCTCCTACATGGTCCTCCGCCAAGCTCCTCCAGGCTCGAGTTGCTCAAGTGTTTCAGCGGAAGGATCTATTCGAGTGAGGATGTCCACAAGGATGACGTCTAACTTCCACCAGATCTGGCATAAAGAGGTAATCCAGTTAGGTTTAGTTTTGATTTGGCTATCTTACCTCCCCGTACAGCAGTCTTGGCCTCTTTCCCATCCGCCCTCGCTGTAGCACATGGCTACCAACATTGTATTCTCGGCTTGCAGGATCCCCAAGCGACTCGCAGATGCGAAGGAAAATTGAGCAAGGTTCCGCCTCCCATGGTTGAGCAGTCGTAAGGGTTATGTTGTCTCTCCATGTTGCTGGTTATATGAGCCCAACTAATGTTTGCTTCCTGTGATCTAGGGAAGGATAAAATTGATGATTCCTACCTGCCATACTCATCTATTTCTGTTTTCAGTTGACATTCCTACTGTACGAATTACAGTCTTTGGTACATTCACTTATCCCTTCGAATTTGACAAGCATGGAAGAATCTGAATATCACTTATCCCTCTCCCGTTATTATTTAGCATATGCTAACTGACTGCTGTGTTTATGCTTATATCCTTCGGTTATAGTTTATAACAAACCAAATTAAGGATTTTGTGTTCATCTCTGAAACTTCATAATGATGGTTGGTATTTAATCTTTCAAGGAAATGCAGCAAGCTGTTGTACTAGGAAGATTATCCTGACATGGGAGTTTTTTTAGGAACAGGAGAGTCGCACACATATGAAGTATAGAAATTTATCCTTAATGTGCTAGGCTTAATGCAACTAGATAAATGTTCAACAAGGCATATTGATGTGTTAAATTGTTTTCAGTTTGAGATGTCAATACAAGAAAGGTAACCTTGTGTTAGATCTTCAATCCAAAGGAGAAATTGGAGCATCGGGACATTTAAACTGAACCTAAATTAAGGTAATAATATATGTAAAGTATGTTATTTTCTGTTGTTCTAAAGCCCTATTGTTTTGGTTCATTTTAGAAAAACAGGGCCACTCTCAGGGTCCATTTTGATTGAACTTAAACTGCGTACATAGTTAACACCATTGAGACAGACTGAGTAGCTAACCACTTATAAGGTTTTCCAGAAAAGAATGATGAAATAAAAGGGGACACCATCGAGACAAACCGAGTAGCTAACTCGAAGTCTTGTGAATGGAAGGAAATTGGGATATTTGCTAATTCTGTACTAGTCAAAACGTATGTGTGTAGATATTCTGATCATTCTGGTTCATGTCCTACTTAATTAAGGTCTTCATTTATAGGCCTTGCGCAAATGATATGATTATTTAACAACTTAGTTTCATGGTGTTGGATCTCACGTGAATAAACTATATGTCGAAGTGTTTGCTGTTCTTTGCTTAACTAGATATCAAAGTATAAACAACAAGCTTGTATACAATATGTCAAATTATAATCAAATAACAAGCTCGTGTTCTTTGCTTAATAATGATAAGAGCTTTACAATTAACAGGCTCCAGTACAAAGATGTCAAAGTTTTAATATAAATTGTACCAACTTATAATGGTGGATTCTAATTATAGTGTACTAGATAAGCGGCCTTCGGTGACATTTTGAGCTCTTGTCTGTTGTCTTCAACTGATAGTGTATAGCAGCCAACAATGTGAATTTATGATGGTTATTTAGTTTATTTTATTGTACATTCTGCAGAGCTTTCCTCATTAATTCATTTTTTCACAAAATTGGGAAGGCTATTGTATTGCTGCGTAAACTGGAGCAAGGCCGTACCATTTCCATCTGACAAAACATCCTGAATGTCTTGTCTAGTTCTTACACTCTAACAAGGCCATACATAACGGTGTTGTAAGATGATAGTCTGGACATGATTTAGCTTTTAAACTTACAGTATACTGCTCTTACAATGTTGTAAGATTTGAAGGTCGAAGATACTACACTTCGGTACAGATCTATATCATTATTTGAGAAGTAAACTTTTAATCTGCAGTAGAGTTGTATCTACTAAACATTGGAATTTCTTGATTAATTTTCTGTATCTATCACTGCAATGGTTACAGGTTGATCTTTACTTGCAATCTAATTTGCATGTTGGTGTGTGTTCTTCAGGAATCATGATACTACTTTATGATCTGATTGGTGAAAGAGGTATTTTGTACGGTTCTCTTGTGTCCGACTTGTCTTTTTCTCTCTATATAAAGTAGCATTGAAAATGTCCTTGTATTTCCTTTGACATCTCAGAAGCTCACACCTGAATATCATGATATATGCATGTAAGAAAGCTCTGTATGTTCTTTTGAGTTAAGCCTAACACCAAACATTTTAGTTTCTATAATTCTTAGTTAATGCTGGAAAAACGTTTGAATTTTATTTGCTGTACTAGTTGCCTTTGTCTGCTCATACAAAAATACTAGATCCTATGATGTCAAAAATTCATACAGGTTGTGGATGACACTTCCTTTTTCTTGAACGTTGTTCCCATTTTGTCTTATGTGTAGTGTTTTCAAACAGATTTCGATGAGTCTTCACTTTCAGAAAACTAAACTTAATATCAGAGACAATCTCACCATGCCATTATGGGTTTAATTATTTGTCCAGACCTGAAACTGTTGTCATGCTTTCTAGGAAGGGCAACTAGATGTGCTTAATTCATGTGCCCAGGCTTGAAACTGCGGACATTTTTTAGCTTCTTATTAAATCGAATATTCACTTGATGCCTTGATGGGAAATTTGTCGATAAATTTTCTTGATGATGTAGCCATTTTTCTTCTAAAAGTTGGGGTGGTGCACTTTTGTAGATTCTGAGTATCGTAATAAATGTAATGGATATAATGTTTTCTAATACTACATGACTTGACATTTGGTTTTTCCTGTCCAGGTTGAAAATGTTCCTGTAAGATTCGTCAAGATACCTTGCCTTAACCATATGCCGTGAGCTCACGCAGAACTTACAGGCTTTACTCTTTGTGTTTGTTTCATCTTGTACTGCTCAAATGTCTAGAAACTACAGATGCTAAATTATGAGGGAAGTCTTCATGTGTTTTTTTTTCGAGAGTACGCCTAGGCGTACCATATTTTTATAGAAGGCAGAAATATTGTACAAGAAACTACAACTTGTTGCGAACAACAAGTGTAGCTCGAACTCCACACTCCATCGCGACAAATACAAACACAACACAAAATGCCTGTCCTAGACCAATCATCTAGCCGCGTCACAACAAATGCTGGCCTCCCCGAAGCAACAGCTTTAACCGGAAACTCCTTGCCAACGCACTACCCACCCTTGGATGCCTAAGAGGAGACGGCGAGTGGATAGCCGGACTCGGTCGGACCCGTGAAAGCCATTGTCTTGCATATGCCGGTGGCTGCGTGCATAGCGCCCATGAAGATCAGCTCGAACAGCGGCAAGCACCAGAGAACCACAAACAGTACCCAAGCCAAGTCTTCACCTGTGATGCTCTCAACAGAGGAACCATGCCACACCGCCGCCATCGTTGGTCCTGCAACGGACCAAAGGCTTTCGCCCGAAGACCACAACCCGATCAAGAAAGGGAGATGCCAACACGCCACGGCGACGCCTCCAAGGAGGGAAACGACACCCACGGGCGCCGTCACCGCCAGCTTCGACCGAAGATGAGCAGGATTTTCATCCGAACCGTCGCGCACCTCCACCCTCTGTCAACAGATTAGGCCCAACTGTTGGGGTCACACCGCCGCTGCCGCAACACCTCGCCAACGTGATCAAACCGCCGCGGAACACCGACCCTCACACGGCCGAGAGCACGCGTACCACCAACCAGCACCTGCACGGTCGAAGGAACACTGCTCCAGCTTCAGACCTCCAGCGCCGCCCAGATCCACTGCACCCATAGGCACACTACCCACCCTTGGATGCCTAAGAGGAGACGGCGAGTGGATAGCCGGACTCGGTCGGACCCGTGAAAGCCATTGTCTTGCATATGCCGGTGGCTGCGTGCATAGCGCCCATGAAGATCAGCTCGAACAGCGGCAAGCACCAGAGAACCACAAACAGTACCCAAGCCAAGTCTTCACCTGTGATGCTCTCAACAGAGGAACCATGCCACACCGCCGCCATCGTTGGTCCTGCAACGGACCAAAGGCTTTCGCCCGAAGACCACAACCCGATCAAGAAAGGGAGATGCCAACACGCCACGGCGACGCCTCCAAGGAGGGAAACGACACCCACGGGCGCCGTCACCGCCAGCTTCGACCGAAGATGAGCAGGATTTTCATCCGAACCGTCGCGCACCTCCACCCTCTGTCAACAGATTAGGCCCAACTGTTGGGGTCACACCGCCGCTGCCGCAACACCTCGCCAACGTGATCAAACCGCCGCGGAACACCGACCCTCACACGGCCGAGAGCACGCGTACCACCAACCAGCACCTGCACGGTCGAAGGAACACTGCTCCAGCTTCAGACCTCCAGCGCCGCCCAGATCCACTGCACCCATAGGCATGGGCTGGCCACACCATCACCTGGCCGCCATCAATGCCGCTGCTGCAGCTCAGGGCCCAGCAGGGAAGGAGCAGGCGCGCCGAGCTGCCCACCACGACCGCGCGTGCCCACTGGAGCGGCCCTGCACGAGACCCCGCTCCGGCCTCCAGCAAGATCTAGACCACGCCGCCCCCAACACCCCAAAAGGGGGCGCCTTCCTTGAGCCACGCCCGCCGAAAGCAGGAGGCGCGCCGCGCGTCCCAGCCACCGCCGCAAATCCCGGCCGCCGCACCTGGCTGAGATCCACCTCCACCAGGACCCCGCACCGCAACCTCCGGCTCCCAACACGTCACCCGAAGAAGACAGCCGCCCGCACCGCCTTGCGACCGCGCTCCGCCTCTCCACCGCGCTCCCCGCCGTGTGTCACCTCACCGGAATCCAACCGCCACCGCGCCGCCCGCGAGACGCCCTTCTCCGCGCGAAGAAGGCCCGTCAGGGCTTGCGGAACTCGCCCGCCGCCTTTGACGGCCGGGCGCCGCCACCACCGCCGGCGCCGGCGATGGCGGCGGCCAGGGGGGCACAGAGAAGGGGGTGCGCTCGGGGGCTAGGGTTCGCCTCCGGAGCCGCCCGCGCGAGCGGCCCGGTAGGGATAGGGGGTGACTTCTCGGAAAACTTTTTTTCCCATGTCCCCATACGGCCCGTTCTGGGTACGTGTACTGGTCCGTGTACGGATCGTGGCATCCTCTGTGCTTTTGCCCTGTTTTCCATGGCACGCGTGCAGCTCCGTCCATGACGGGCGTCGGGTCTTCATGTGTAATCAATGAATTGCTTACATTGTAAAATGTTTGATGATCAGACTTTATAATATATATGCGATGTGCATCTACATAATCTTTTTGCTTTATTTGAATGGATGTGTCATCTTTTGAATCGGGGTGTATGTAAATGTGAAATAAATGTAACACCAGAGTGTAATAGCCTTATTAATTGGGATACTTGGCACCACTGGCCCATCATCTGCCAGGAAACCTATTGATTGCTGGCAAAAAATATCTGCCGGGAGAACAGGAACTACCGGGAGAAGTTTGAACATGATGGCATAAAAACTGCCGGCACATCCCTATCTGTCGGGAATTACAATTCCCAGCAACCGTTCTCATGGCAGTTCTATCTGCCGGGACAAAAACATTCCCGGCAATATCACTGCCCTTGTAAGTGCCTTATCCCGGTAGTTTTCCTGCCCTTACAACCGTGTTGTGGTGTAGTGATCTAACAATCTAACAGAGCTTGTCAATGATTTAAACACTAAGGGCTGCTGTAGTGGGGCCTTTTCTAACTCATAGGTGACGTAAAGGTTTGGCTGTACACTAAAGTAGGCTCTCCAAGAGTACCTGGAGATCCAGTTCGAAGGTATGCCTAGTTTTACAGTGCCGACATAGTAAATGCTCATTTCATTGTGTGCAAGTGCAAGAGATGCGGCATGTTTCATTATGTGGTGTTGTTTTGTTATAATGTCATCCTTTTGTGTTCACAGACAGGAAAGTATGCATATTTATCTTCCAAGGAGACGAGTAACTAGTTTGTGTCACCTTGCAGAGGGGGTGCAATGAAGATAAAATTGAGGATTTTCAAGTACAAGATGTTAGGAAGGAGCCTTGCAAGAGAAGTAGGAGCTGCGCTGAGCCTCTTCAACCTGTTAAGGTAAGTCACTGTATCCAACTCAACAGTTTAATTCCTTGTTTGTTTCAGGAATAGTTAATTTGCTCTTTTCAATTGCTTTATTTGTCCTCAGTTAATGAGATGCCCAAAGAATGATGCCTGATGTTGGGTACTTGTATAACTATTAGTTGACATAATTAAAGGCCTTACCATTTAATTACTCTGCCGAAGTGTTCCTGAAGCTTTGAAGTCTATTAATGAACTATTATTGCATGAGGCTCACAATCTAGTTTATACTAGGCTAATGATTGCATAGTTTTGCTTGCTGTAGTATGCTTGTATGAAACCCTCTGTTGTTCATTATGCTCCCTAAGACTTTAATTAAGCTACAAAATGGCCAACTGCTTGCTTACTTCTACGCAACATGTTGTCTAAATTTGTAACTTGTCTGTGTTTTGGATTGGGCCCCGACATCATATTCCTCTAGTGAGCTAAGACAGATTTCTGTATGTAGGCTGCACATACTACCTTTTTTATAGTTTTTAAAATATCACCTCCTTATGCTTCATGACGTGTAACATTATTGTTAGTCCTCTTTTGCCATGTACAAAATAGTATGTCTTGCTCACTTCACTGTTGTAACTATATTTTTGCCCTAGTCATGTGTACTTACAGAAACATTTTAGGATGAAATGACATCAACACAAAGATATGCGAGCAGTGCGGCATGGCCATTATCGAATGATTATGGATTGGAATTGGAATGTGATGATGTTCTCGAGCATCAACTAGAGGTGGAAAGACAACGTGTACATGATTCTCAACGTACAATCAACAAGTTGAGACTGGACATGCAGGTATTAGATGCAGGAGTCAAAAAATGAAACAAGACACTGAGGTAACAATGAAGGAATTGGAGATTTTGCAGACTGAAATTTGTGCTATCTAAATCCGGTCGATCCTATTTTCTGAAGAGATTATAGTTCAAATGGTAAGTTATGTTGATGCGTGTCCATGATATAGGAGCTGTATTTGCCCAGTGTATGTAATTTGCTGTTTGTGTATGCTTTATTATCACTGGTGTCGAACCATAATGCCCAGTGGGTATAATCGGCTGTAATTTCTTTATTGTATAGTGTAGGATTATTCTACGTTTATATGCCTTAGTCTCTTTATTGTATAGTGTATGTTTTTAGAGGTGATAGTATAGAGTAGAATAATTCTTTGAATATGCTATATCATTCAAACGGGGGCCAACTCGCCCAAACGTTGTAGTGACCATGGCCCTCCATAGGCCGTACGATCCATGGGCCATCTATGAGATGGACGATCCATGGCCGTCAGATCTGTGGGCCTTCTGTGGGCTGTCGGATCCATGGGCCTTCTATCGGCTGTCGGATCCATGGGCCTTCTATGGGCCGTCAGATCCATGGGCCTTCTATGGGCCGTCGGATCGATAGGCCTTCTATGGGTCGTCGGATCAATGGGCCTTCTACGGGCCGTCTCATCTATGGGCCTTGTACGGGCCGTATAAGGGGCCGTAAATGGGCTAGTGTGGAAATCGTACGTTTTATGGCCATACCATAACGGGCCGTTAATAGGCCGTATTTGATGATGCTATGAAAATGGCCCAACAGATTAAAGGGCCACAAATGGGCCGACTGTACCCACGGGCTGAATTTGGCCCATAAGCAGAAAAGGCCAGTAACGGGCCATAAGTAACCGAATGCTGGAAATGAGCCCAAGAATAAATGGGCCCTGAGAAGGCCGAAAGGTAACACGAGCTAGAAATGACCCAATGGAATAATGGGCCGCTAATGGGTATAAAGCGATACACTATTCATTACGGGCCGGTTTCACCACAGGCCGTTAATGGGCCAAGATTTACAAAGGGACTCATATGGGCCGAAATACGTCATGGGCCATACATGGGTCAGAAGTTACAACTGGCTGGAATCATATTGGACGGCCCAGATGACGCTACTTGGCCTAATTCCGGTAGGCCGTAACTGGGCGTGAGTTAGCGGGCTGTAAATGTGCTATATGCGAACATGTCATTAAAAGGCTTTCCGTGGGCCGGCCCGCCACCTTTTGACCATGTCAAATGGGCCGGCCTTTTCACAAGAATGGGCCTTTGTTGAGCCGTGACACGTGTCGACGTATCATAGGCGCCTTGGGTCCAATGAGTGGATGACATCTGTCCCAACGGTGAGCCGTCACGTGTTTCCTCCAGTCAATGATGATTTTACATGTGGAAAATCCCCATTGGTCGGGGTTGTTAATGGGTTACCGGATCCAAAACCGGACCCGATAGCTTAACGGCGTTCCGTTATGGTGGATGCCACATGTCGGTCACCCTTGATGAAAGCACTTCTGTGACGCGCGATTTATCATCATGGAAGTGGACACTTCCGTGATGATAATTTTGGTAATGTCATGGAACACTTCTACGACAGCACAGTTATGACTATCTTGATTATGTCATAAATCGTCATCGATGTACATGCATGAAAAAATGCGACCTACTGTGACAAACACATATCATCACCGAAGTGTATTTTTTTGTAGTGGATATTGCTCCAAAACACTCAGCCACTTTCTCCATCCAAATATGTCCAAACCCGAAACTCAAACTTGGACCCACTGATTCTTTCTACCCAGAGCCACCGGGTTCATATGACATAGCCACTAACGGAAACCCTAACGATTCGGTCACACCGATACGGATGTCGGTCTCACTGAGATGGCCTTGCTAGCACTCAGTGATCTATTGCATTCGCTTCGGTCTCACCGGGTTGTCTTCATAGATTCTCTATTGCTTATTTCTTCACTTCGGTCCCACCAAGTTGACGCAATCGGCACCATCGAGATGATGTTTGCCCTAAGCCCTAGCACATCGGGCCCATTGAGTTGTTCCAGTCCATCCCACCGAGATTCCTAATGTTCATATTTTTGAATAGATCGGTTCCACAGAGTTTTCTAATCAATGCCACCGAGATGAGTCAAAAGTGTGTAACGGTTGGATTTTGTATGGAGGCTATATATACCCATCCACCCCCTTCTCCATCAGAGAGAGAGAGCCATCAAAACATACCTACACTTCCACCATCCATTTTCTGAGAGAGAGACATCTACTCATGTGTTGAGATCAAGATATTCCATTCCCCAAGTTGCTTTCCACTCAAATCCCTGTTCCACCATAGCCAAATATGTGTGAGAGAGTTCAGTGTTGGTGCGACTATCATTTGAAGCACAAGAGCAAGGACTTCATCATCTATACGCCATCTATTACCTTTTGGAGAGTGATGTCTCCTAGAGTGCTTAGGTGTCGCTTGGGAGCCTCCATTGTGATGTGGAGTTGAACGAAGAAGTTTGTAAGGGCAAGGAGATCTCCTACTTCGTGAAGATCTACCCGAGTGAGGCAAGTCCTTCATGGGCGATGGCCCTGGTGTGATAGACAAGGTTGCTTCTTAATGGACCCTTCGTGGGTGGAGCCCTCCGTGGACTCACGCAGCCATTACCCTTCGTGGGTTGAATTATCCATCAACATGGACATACGATAGCACCACGTGTCGGAACCATGCCCAAAATCTCCATGTCTCCATTGTGTTTGCCTTTTCCAAACCCTTCGCTTTACCTTCATATGCAATGTTTTACTTTCCCTACTATACGCTTAGAATTGCATGTGTAGGTTGATTGCTTGACTTGTGCTAATTGCTGAAATCTACCCATGACTAAAATTGGGAAAAGGATAGATTTTTATTTGGTCAAGTAGTCTAATCACCCCCCTCAAGACATACTTTTGATCCTACACTCCTCTTCTCTTAGACACCGTTGTCCTTGTGCTTGCTGCCAAAGAGGAGGAGGCTTTTCTACGGTCGAAGGAGACTCCTATGATGTTGAATCATAGGCCGAAGTCATTTTCTACACTACCTTATTTCGGACCTTAGACTCCATGCTTGGAGTCTCGACTATAGAGGATGTTCGCTCACACTGTTCCATGGGTACGTGGATGCATATGGAGGAGTTCTACTTCTTGAGCTTGCGTTGGTTTTTTCCTTAAAGTGGAAAGGGTGATGCAGCAAAGTAGAGATAATTATTTCCCTCAATTGAGAACCAAGGAATAAATAAATTAGGAGGAACACACAAGTCACCAATGACTGCACATACACAAACAAACATATACTTGCACCCAGCGCGATAAAGGGGTTGTCAATCCCTTCACGGTTACTTGCGAGGATGAGATATGATAGTGATAGATATAAAAGATAAGTAAAAGTGTAAAACCAAATAAAAGTAAATAAATTGCAACAAGGTATTTTTGTGTTTTTGATTCTTTAGATCTGGAAATAATATGATAAAAATAGACCCAGGGGCCATAGTTTTCACAAGAGGCTTCCCTCTTGAAAGAAAGCATACGGTGGGTAAACATATTACTGTTGAACAATTAATAGAAAAGCATATAGTTATGATGATATCTAAGGCAATGATCATGAATATAGGCATCATGTCCATGACAAGTAGACCGACTCCTGCCATCATCTACTACTATTACTCCACACATTGACTGCTATCCAGCATGCATCTAGTGTATTAAGTTAACAAGAACGGAGTGACGCTTAAGCAAGATGACATAATATACAAGGATAGATCCAATCAATATGAACAAACCCCATCTTTTTGTCCTTAATGGCACCGCAAGATTGAACCCATTACAAAGCACCCCTCCCATGGCAAGAAAAATCAATCTAGTTGGCCAAACCAAATGGATATATCGGAAAGAAAAACAAAGCTATCTTAATCATGCATAAAAGAGTCCAGAGAAGACTCAAATAATATTCAAAGATAATCTAATCATAAACCCACAATTCACCGGATCTCAACAAAGGCACCGCAAAAGAAGATTAAATCGAATAGATCTCCAAGAACATCGAGGAGAAACATTGTATTGAAGATCAAAGAGAGAGAAGAAGCCATCTAGCTACTAGCTATGGACCCGTAGGTATGTGGTAAACTACTCACACATCATCGGAAGGGCAGGAAGGTTGATGTAGAAGCCGTCCATGGTCGAATCCCCATCCAGCAGAGTACCGGAAAAGGCCTCCAAAAGGGATCTCGTGGTTCTAGAACTTGCGGCGGCGGAAAAGTATTTTTGGTGTCCCCCTGGTCTACGGGGATATTTTGGTATTTATAGAAGAAGAATTAGGGCTAGATGATCCATGAAAGTGTGTTATATTGACTAGAAGGGGGTGAATAAGCGATTTTTACAAATTCGTCACTGAGGAAATACAACTTGAGGAATTTGCTAAGTGACGAACTACATGCAGCAAAATAAGTACCAAGGTGCATGCATAACAAGACAGTATCATTGTCATCATGATGAAATGAAACATACATAGAGCAGAGGTAGCGTGTAAACAAGATAAGCAGGCAGATGACAAGATGATTGAAGAAATAGGATTGAAGAAATTGAGAAAGTCTTCAGTCAAAGTCTTCACACAGTAATGATCAATTTCTTCAACACATAAGCGAGGAAATGAAAGGGTTGAGGAAATAGAACTAGTAGCTTGGTGAAGACAATGATTTGATAGACCAGTTCCAACTGTTGTGACAGTTGTACGTCTTCGTTGGAGCGGCTTAGTATTTAAACCAAAGGAGGCACAGTCCCGGGACACACAATCCTTACCGTATTCTCCATGAGGTAAGGTCACACAGACCTCGCCCAATCACTCGTGGTAAGCCTTCAAGGTGACTTCCATACCATCATAGACTTGGTCACCTGGCGATCTGCAATTCCTGTTGTATGCTCCAGAGCATGACGCCTAAGAGCAACTCTAGCAGACCATGCAAAACACGCAGACCCGCAAATTTCCGGCGAGTATGCGGGCTCGGCCCAATTTTCGGCCAAAGCAGAGCCTGCATACTCTCCAGACCGCAAAAAAATTTGCCGCGGCCCGCAAACTGCATGCCCCGACCGCTATATCTATGGTTCCGCGACTAGTTTGCGGGTCGAAACTCTATCCCCCGCCGCCGCCGAGCCACGCGATTCCCACCCTCTCCTACACATTTCTCGCCGCTGGCGACCATCCTCCGTGCCTCTAGCCGCCATGTGGGGCCGCATGTGGAGCTTCGGACGTGGCTCCGGCAGCAGATCTGGCAGATGAAGCAACCCGAAGCGCGAGCGGCGCACCCGGCCGGATGGCACGAGGAAGCGTGGGGCCTGGAAGTGGACCAACCGCGGCCTGTTGCCGCCGGCGAGCATCGGCGGAGCGAGACGGAGGAGTATGACCGCCGGCGCGCGTCCTTCTCCTTTGTGAGATCTTCGTACACCGGGAGCCAATCCTCCTCCGGCGTGGGCCTTCTCCCCGTGAAGAGGGACTGGTCGGAGGACGAGAAGGAGCCAGAGGAGCCAGAGGAGTCCGACTTCCTCCCCATAACGGAGGAGCCTGAGGAGTCCGCTCCACTCGGCCGCCGAGCAGTCGTTGGGCCGGAAGACTACGTCACAAATGTCGATGCCATTGCAGCCGCCATCGTTGAGCGGAGCATGCGCGAGGAGGCGGAGCGCCACGCCACACCGAGGAGCTCGAAGACCTCCAGTGGCGGCAGGCGGTCGCCGCCAACCTCACCGGCAAGGAGAAGGCCGAGGAGTGGCGCCGCATCCGCGAGGAGCAGAGGGCGAAGTACGTCGAGCTCTGCAGCTCCGGCAAGGAGGATTGAGCGTCCTTCTCCTCCACGGCGTCATCCATTTGCCGCGACCTCGCTGCCATCAGATCTGCCCCCTCTAGTACTAGTTAACGTAGTATGTACTATGAACTATGTTTGTAGTGTGTTGATCATGTAAAATCTATGTAGTATGTGATGAACTATGTTTGTGCAATTTCTCCCACAAAAGTGTTTTTTCAAATTATGCAGGTTTAGATACGGTTTCTATTCGGCCGCGCTATTTTTTGACCCGCAAACGCGATCTTCATGAAACCGCAAACGCATTTTGCGGGTCAAGTTTTTGCGGGGTCTGCTAGAGTCGCTCTAACCATCTGGAAGATGCACAATCTTCAAAATTAACAAGCGTTGGTTCCACACAAGAACAATATCTTTAGTGATGCTCAATCACTTTTGGTTTTAGGAGTTAGGGATTTCGGTTTTCCTCACTGATTATTTTCTATCGAAGTCCTCAAAGGACGGGATGCTCTAAATGACAAGTGTCAGTTTCTCTCAGAGCAGTCAACCAGCTAGTGGTTGAGGGGCGGCTATTTACAGCCGGGGAGCAGCCTGACATGATAAGACATAAATGCCCTAATGATATGACCATTAGGTGGATAAGATATTTCGGACAGCTGGCGCGTAGCACAACAACGGTCAGAAACTTGAGCTCTCAAATTCCTCAGGGCTATCATGTTCCTCACTTGTAGGCAATCCGCACTGGCGAATTCCTAACTCCTCAGTCAAAACAAATTCCTCGGAGACCAGAAGATCTTCGTCTCTGCCACTAAAGAAATTGACTGAACTATGTGAGATTTCCAAAGGCTTCACTCGAAGGATTGGGTATCTGTAGTCTTTGAGATGAGCGTCACTTGGAATTTTTTCCTTAGTATTACCTTGACCCCCTTTAACAGTACGACGTTTCCTATGACTCAAGAAAGGAAAATGAAACTACAAAAACAAAGTCTTCACACTTCATAGTCCTCGCATCAATATCATTATCTTCAAGCTCATACCAATTTCCTCATTTTCAAAGTCTTCAGATGAAGACATTCATTTTTAGGGGTCGACTTTCTTCAAATATATCAAACTCCTAAAATACTTATAAGACCTGTGTACACTCACAAACACATTAGTCCCTTAACCTATAAGTCTTCAATACACCGAAATCACTAAGGGGCACTAGATGCACTTACAATCTCCCCCTTTTTGGTGATTGATGACAAGTAGTTTAAGTTTTCAACGGGGTTAAACATATGAAGTCTAAATACTGATATTGAGGAATTTGATTGCAAGACATAGAAGAACTCCACCTAAAGATGTTCATATTTGAGGAATTCTCTTTGGATTGCAAATGCACATTGTAGTATAAAATCATGGTGACTGATGATCTCCCCCTATATCTTGTAATCCATACACGCATTTAACATATAATATGAAGAATTTGAAATGCATGATGGAAAATGGTGACTGATGAAATTCAGCATGCGTGCATTAAGGTGCTTGAGGAAATAAGCATGCAGAAGGCAGTTTAAAAGTATCAGACCACCATCGGACTTAGGTTTACAACTCAACCAAAAAAACTTTAGAAGAGCAAGAGTTGTAACTAAACGAAAAAACAACCCATATATAAGACCCGCTTGAAGACTAACTCAAATTTCTCCCCCTTTGTCATCAAATGACCAAAAGGGATGAAACTTGAGGGCTAACGCCCCTGAAGAATATCATCATGAGGTCAATGGAGGAGCGCCAGCATTGTCCTGGTCGTTTGTCGATGTAGGGCCTGCTGCAGTGTCATCGAGATCCTCAGCTTCATTTGCCTCACACGATATAGAATATGAACTAGTGACCAGGTGAGGAACTTTGACCTTCTTTAATTTCTTCGAGGGAGGTTGAGACCAGTCAAAGTTCTATTGAAAGTCCATCTGCTTGAGGTCTTCATCACTGTAAAGATGAGAAAGTATAGCCCAAGTGCGATCAAAGATTTCATGCACATAATAGTGATTCTTCTTGAGAGTGTTTTGAGTAATAGTCATGTTTTGAAGAATTGAGCCAATTGACTCTTGACCCACTTGTCATTGCGATCGACTTTGTAGTGAAGACTTAGAAGAAGCTCCCGATCAGTCATCACACGAGGGGCAATGGCTTGAGGATTTTTCTCGGTGGCTTTAGCAACAGAGTCCTGGGTTGCAGAGTCAACATTGGTGGAGTAAGATGCAGCCTTACAGAATTGGCCATACAATGGATGAGTGCCTTTATCAATAACAGCATCTTTGCCTTTTTCATCAACCAAGGAAATTGTCCTTTTTATGACTTCAATAGGAGGCAGAAAGCTAAGGTGATTCTGAAAGTCAGCCTTGTATGGAATTGAAGACCTGGTTCTGATGAATTTCATTATCCAAGGAGCATAGGGCTTCAATTCAAATGGCGACAGCGCAACATTGGCCAAAGTCCTCACGAATAAATCGTGATAGTTAATGGGAATACCATGAATGATATTGAACAGCAGATTTTTCATGATGCCAATGACTTCTTCTTCTTCTTCAAAATTGTGGCCTGTGATAGGACTGAGGGTTTTGGTCAAGATGCGATAGATGGTTCTAGGCACATAGAGCAAATCCTTCACTCGGAAGGTGGTTCTTGGAGCTTGGCCTGGTCGCAAAGGCTTCATCAACACTTGCATGAGATGATTTTGAAGTTCATGTTCTTCATATATGAGCCGTGCACCTTCAGCTGGAGAGCTTACTGGGATGGCATGAAGAAATTCAGTTGCTGGAGCTTTGTAGTGAGTGTTTTTAATCATCCGGTCCAGAATCCATGAATTCACATCAGTGACATTTCTAGTGAGGTGCGGAGTTTCATAGAACTGAAGAATTAGCTCTTCATTCCAATCACATATGTCATCTCAGAAATTGAGGATTCCAACTTCGTGAAGAACATTCAGAACTTGTAGAAAGCATGGAATGGACTCCATATCTACATGAGGAATCTACCTGCGTTGGAAGACTTTTTTCCTTGTCCAATAGAACTAGGGCATAAAAATTCATTTGACTGGCAGTCTAAAACCTCTTACGCCTTAGTCTTGCTGAGTCATAAGGATTCTCATCAGTGAAGAAATGATGCTCAGCAAAGAAATTTGCATTCTTGAATTTCGGCCTCTTTGTGCCAGAATGAGCATTTTGAGGCTTGGGCTGAAGATTTGCAGTCGCAAGCCTCACAACCTCTTGATTTACAACTTTAGGTACTTCGGAATGAGGAATTGAGGCAGCAGTTTCATCAGCAGTCTGGTTCTCCATTTTCTTCAGCTGTTGCAGCTGGTATTTCTTCAAGAATAGATTGGAGAGAAGTTGGACGTTCTTCATACCCTATCAATATTTCATCAGTTTGCATAGGGACTAAGGAATTTGATGTAGATGTGTGGCGATTAGTGAATTGGGGTGAAGATTTTCCCAATAATCATCATTCAGACCAGGAGTGATTAAGCCAATATCCACATCTTTGTCAATTTCTTCAACGCCTGCCTCTTTAGCAATGAACTAAGGCACATGCGATGATACCAGCAGAGTTGAAGCAGTAGCTTCCACTTTGATTTCTTCATCCAACTACTCCGAGGAAGCAACAGAAGGATTTCTTCAGCAGTATCATCATTAGGAATGACATATTCTTCGCCAAACAGAACTAGTTCCTTTGATGGCACAATAGAGATTGGAACAACATCAATTGGTTTACTAAAGGAGCTCATCAAAGTCCTCACTTTCTTGGGAGCTGAGGACTCTGCAAAGGTTGATGCTTTCCTCTTCTTCGTGGCTTCCTTCTCCGCAGCCTTTGTTTTCTTCACTTCTAATGCAGAAGGAAGGATGGTTTTCTTCATCTTTGAAGATGTTGCAGGAGGAGCAGGTGAAGGTGGTGCATTTTCTTTAGGCATGACTATTGCAGTCGCCCTTGCATTCTTAGTTTCTTCAGGCACATCAGATTCTTCAGCTCGCCTAGGTTGTTCTTCAGGCACAACATTGGTGGTTGCCCTAGCATTGTCTTCAGGAGCAGCAGTTTCTTTAGCTTCCCTAGTAGTTTCTTCAGCAGCCTGAGTTTCTCTAGCTTCTCTTTCATTTTCTTCAATAGTTGAACATAAGCTTCAGCCTCTGGAATTGGTTGTTGCGATGGAGCTGCAACATTTGTCTTGAGGTCCTTGGCAATCTTGACAAATCTGATCTTGGCTCCTAGCCAATCAACATGGTATCTATCAAATTCATCACTTAGGCCTTTTATTTCCTTTTGAATAGTGACAAGTTCTTTAGGAGCCAGAGTAAGAACGTTGTTCCTCAGAAATTGCTCCTTCTTGTATTGGTCCTTCTTGGCGCGTGTGGCCTTCTCAAATTTCAATTTTTCTTCGCCTATGAAGGCATTCAACATGTGACTTTGACCAGGAGTTAGATTCAGGTCGGGGAGTGGAGTGTTTGGATCCTTGTGCCATATGTCAATGAAACTGAGGACGTTCTTCGGATCCAGCATAAGAGGCACATAGCTGCCTTTGACTCTTGTAGCCCTTTGCAGTCTATCTTTGATGATTTCAACAAGTTCTTCATCATTAGCTTCATCATCATAAGATTGAACATGGAAAGCCACATGCTTCTTATGAGGAATTGGCCTCTTTCCATGTCCAAGAGTGGACTTGACCTTCAACAAAGATGGACCACTTGAGGATTGCTGTTGAGCCGAGGAAGTTGCAGATGCCCGTGAGGCTATTCAAAAATCCAGCAGTCCGCTAACACGTTGCAAGATGCACCGGTGTTGAGGACTTTGCAGTAGCAACTAAGGATTTTGTAGCAACTGAGGGAATTTGCGCTGCGCTTGAGGAAGTTGCTTGAGGATTCTTCTCTAAGGGCTTTGCTGTTGAGGAACTTGGCCGTGAGGGCATTGAGCTTGAAGGCTTTGTCTTCATAGCTGATTTCTTCAAGATGGCCTTCTTTGGCGCAGTTCTACTGGCAAAAGCCTTAGCAGCAGCAGCTTGACTGTCTTCATTGAATTTTCTCACTGCTTCTGCGGCAATTTTCTGAAGCTTGGCTTGGCGCTTGGCCCATTCCTTTGGGGGCTCTCACCCACACTTCACGACTTCGGAGTGGGATGGCATGGGATCTGAGTCCCCGGAACTTTTCAAGGATAATGCCCCAAAGAGCAAGAACTTGGCGGAGGATGCGGTTGCTGAGAAACTAACGGCTCAGGCTACCCCGGCCTATACTCTGGCTAGCAATCCCGCTTCCGGTGTCTGCTCCAACATGCCGGCTTGTCTGGGCTCGCCATCACTGTCTGGAATCATGGATCTCCCTGTCTCACCTCCACGTGGCTGTGTTGGTGCTCTCACCAAGTGGAAATCTTTTGTGCGGAAATTCTCGACACGCAGTTGTGCTTCCTCGAGCACCAAGCTCTCCACGGCAGGGCTTTTCCATTGCCTGGATGCTGATATGGTCGACGTGGCGGGCCAGGCTTCTTCGGTGGCTCCTCGCTCTACTCCGGCACTCCCCCTCATCCACAGCGTGCAAGAGTGGCTAGATCTGTGATAGTGGGGTTTGGGTGGCGGACAAAGCTGCTCGTCGTGGGAGGCCCGTGACCTCCCGGCTTGAGGTATTTCCACAACACCATCCCCGTTGATTGCTATGAACTCTCCCTCCTCCCCTATTAGACTTGTTCTCCCCTCTTACTCGGACGATCACTTGACAAAGGTTCTCTCAGATGTTGGTATATCACTTGATCAAAATGTTGGTTCCCCCTCCTCTATTCTTGCGTTGATTAGGGCCAACGAGGTGGCCCAGGCTGCCATTGCCAAAGCAAAAGAGCATGATGCGGCTCCTCCCACCCCTTCGGTTATGGCCGAAGTGGGCTCATGGGAGGGGGGGGGGCAGACTGGGATGCTGCTCCTTGTGTTTCTGTGAAGAAGGGTGCCCCTAAACGCGCTAAATCCTACTTGGCACCCTGCAGGTCGAGTCTCCGTATCAAAAACCTTTCTTTCAAATGAAAGCCTTATTTTGGAATGTGAGGGGATTCGGTGCTCGGGGGTACCGGGATCAACTAAAAGATGTCGTGAGGGGCGATAATAATGACCTGGTGGGCCTTGTAGAGACCTTCAAGACTTCTTTCTCTCCCCACGAGCTTTCTGTAGTTGCAGGAGCGGATAGATTTGATTGGAATTTTCTGCCTTCCTCGGGCCATTCAGGTGGCGTCCTTATCGGTTCTAAATGTGAAGTTTTTGACTTTGTAGCTTTCAATCATGGGAGTTTTTGGGCCAACACTATTCTGTATCACCTTCAATTAAATGTCCTTTGGGAGGCCATGATGGTGTATGGACCGGCCGATCATTCCCTCTCCACCGTGTTCCTGGATGAGATTTCTATTAAGGTTGAATCTTGTACTCTTACCCTCCTCATGGGTGGTGAATTTAATTTGCGTCACTACCTGACCGATAAGAACACCAACAACTTCTCCTGGCCGCTTGCAGACGCTTTCAATGAGTTCATTAGTAGTTGCACTTATCGTGAGACACCCAGGATGGGATCTAGATTCACATGGACTAACCATCAAGTCTCCCCTATTCGTTCTGTCCTGGACCATGTTTTTGTGTGCCCTAATTGGGACTCCCTTTTTCCGTTATCCACTCTCAAGGCTAAGGCCATTGTGGGCTCAGACCACGCCCCACTCATTCTTGATGCGGGGCGGCAGCGCTCTCCCACCCCTCCTCGGTTCCAGTTTGACACTTCCTGACTGCTAATTGATGGTTTTTGCGACCTCCACTCGTCTAAAATTTCAGACACTCTCTCGATGGCTCGTCGCTCCTTCGGTCCTATGGATGACTGGCATCATTGCTCCTATTCCTTACGTAAATTCCGGTGTGGCTGGTCTCATAATCACGCGATGCAGGAGCGCAGGGAGAAGGCCCTTCTTATGAATCAAATTAGTAATTTAGACCTACATGCTGATACGTGCGGCCTCTCTGATTCTGAATGGGTTTTGCGTTTCTTTATTGAGGAGACCTTGTGCAGTTGCATCGTCATGCTAAAATTTATTGGCGCCAAAGGGGTACTATCAATTGGTTGCTTAAAGGAGATTCTCCCGCTGCCTACTTTTTTGCTATTGTCAATGGGAGGCGTCGAAGATGCATGATTGACAGCCTGATGATCAATGGGTTAAAAATCTCAGACCAAGGTATTATCATGGAACATGTGGTCGATTTCTTATCTTCCCTTCTTTCTGCCAAACTAGACCTAGGCTTTAGAATTTCCTCTTCTTTCTGGAACAACTGCGACCGGGTCTCTTCGGATGAAAATGATGCTCTTACACTTCCTTTCTCTGAAGAGGAATCCTCACTTCTATCACTAAAGCTAATGCTAATTCTGCTTCTGGCCTGGATGGCTTCTCAGTTCCTTTCTTCAGGACCTTTTGGCCTCAACTTAAAGCTCTTATTTGTGCGATTATCCAAGGATTCTGTTTGGGGATGGTGCACATTTCTAGACTCAGTTATGCTATTATTTCCCTCATTCCTAAAGTCAAGGGCGCAGACATTATCTCCTAGTTTAGGCCTATTTCCTTGGTTAATAATTTTGCCAAATTTCGTGCCAAATGTTTGGCCACTCGCCTCACACCAGTTCCCCATCGCACCCTTTCTTCTACTCAATCCGCCTTTGTCAAAGGCCGCTTTATAATTGATGGGGTTCTCTGCTTGCATGAGATCATTCATGATATCCATAAATCTGGCAGCAAGGCAGTTATCCTTAAGTTGGATTTTGAGAAGGCGTATGATTCCGCGAGTTGGGGCTTCTTAAGGCAAGTTCTTTTGTCCAAGGGTTTTGATGGTTGCATTGTCCATAGAATTATGCATATGGTCTCGGGAGGGGGGGGCACACTGCTATTTCTGTCAATGGGAGGGTTAGTAACTTCTTCAAGAACCCCAGAGGCCTCAGGCAAGGAGACCAGGCCTCTCCCATCCTTTTTAACTTTGTTGCGGATGCTCTCTCTAATATTTTGTATAGAGCCGTTGAGGGAGTCCTGGATTAGGGGGTGTTCGGGTAGCCGGACTATACCTTCAGCCGGACTCCTGGACTATGAAGATACAAGTTTGAAGACTTCGTCCCTGTCCGGATGGGACTTTCCTTGGCGTGGAAGGCAAGCTTGGCGATGCGGATATTCAAGATCTCCTACCATTGTAACCGACTCTATGTAACCCTAACCCTACCCGGTGTCTATATAAACCGGAGGGTTGTAATCCGTAGGCAATCAACTCCATATACAACAATCATACCATAGGCTAGCTTCTAGGGTTTAGCCTCCTTGATCTCGTGGTAGATCTACTCTTGTACTACCCATATCATCAATATTAATCAAGCAGGACGTAGGGTTTTACCTCCATCAAGATGCCCGAACCTGGGTAAAACATCGTGTTCCCTGCCTCCTGTTACCATCCGGCCTAGACGCACAGTTCGGGACCCACTACCCGAGATCCGCCGGTTTTGACCGAATACTCAGGGCCCGTCTAGTTTGGACCGAATACTCAGGGCCCGTCCAGTTTGGACCGAATACTCGATCGCTTGTGCCAGATACATGGCACCCCCAAAAGGCTAGCCAATCACACTAACAGGGATTGTTGGGTGTTCAAGCAGGCAAGCAAGTTAAGGGCCGAAAACAGAGACAAGGGGCTGCACAGCGACGACGAGGAGCCCAAGCCGCCGAACAACAATGGACAGAAGGGCTTTCCCCCACAAGTGCGGACGGTGAACATGATATACGCAACCCACATTCCCAAGCGGGAGCGGAAGCGTGCGCTACGGGACGTATACGCGATGGAGCCAGTCGCCCCAAAGTTCAACCCATGGTCCTCCTGTCCGATCACTTTTGATCGAAGGGACCATCCCACTATAATCCGTCATAGAGGCTTCGCCGCATTGGTTCTCGACCCAATTATCGACGGATCTCATCTCACAAGAGTCCTCATGGACGGCGGTAGTAGCCTGAACCTGCTTTATCAGGATACAATGCGGAAAATGGGCATAGACCCCTCAAGGATTGAGCCCACAAGAACGACCTTTAAAGGCATTATACCAGGTGTAGAAGCCAACTGTACAGGCTCAGTAACACTTGACGTGGTCTTCGGATCCCCGGACAATTTCCGAAGCGAAGAGTTAATCTTCGGTATAGTCCTATTTCGCAGTGGCTATCACGCCCTGCTCGGACGAACCGCATTCGCAAAGTTCAATGCGGTGCCGCACTATGCATATCTCAAGCTCAAGATGCCAGGCCCTCGAGGAGTAATCACGGTCAACGAAAACACCGAACGCTCCCTCCGTACGGAGGAGCACACGGCGGCTCTTGCAGCGGAGGTACAAAGTAGCCTTCTCAGGAAATTCTCCACTCCGGCCATCAAAAAGCCAGACATTGCCAAGCGCGCCCGGAGTAACCCACAGCAGGACCGCCTGGCACACTCTGAGCAAGCGTAGCAATGCGGCCCCAACCCCAGATCTCGCGACATAACGAAACCAGTACCTCGCGTACATAACTACGCCCTTGAAATACCATGGGCACAGGGGAAGGGGCACAATAACGGCATGCCCAAAATACGGCTTAAAACGTACTAGGGGCTGCCGGATTCTTTTTTTTAATTTTTTCTTACTTTCAGGACTCCATACTTCGGACGACCTGTTCGGCAATTTGACTGCCGCACAAATGATGCAAGCTCCAGGGAGGTAGACAAGCCATGCCGCATTATGGAACTCCCAGGTGGTCTCTGTTACGAGCGGTATACCTATTTTAAATACAATTCCGCGGCCTGCCCCTAGTCAGGACATACTAAATAGTCCAATATCTTTTGCTTACCGCACTATTTGTATCGTTCGGCTTTGATAAATAGCCTCTCTATAAACAATGCTTAGCTTCTTGTCTATTTTTTGCATTATCTTCTTTTCACATTTATGTTTATTAAATGACATGATTGCACCCGTACACCATGGTACGGCAAACATGCCAGGGGTTTCAATACCCCTCATAATGGTGTGAGAAGTCCGTACACTTTCACAAGTGCGGCACCCCGAACTTATAGCACTATATGCATTGGCTCCGAATCATGATTTGGGTCAATAGTTGGGTTTGCCCGGCTCCTATGTTTTGGTGCCTTACGTTCCGCTCTATCGGCTAAGGTAGCACTAGGAGAACCACTACGATTGTGCCCCAGTTCAGCTGGGTTAAGCACCTCAGTGGAGAAAGCTAAAACTGACTGTCATGATGTGGCGAGAGACCGGTCGTTGTTCGAGCTGGCTTTGTCCGGCCAAGGCGTGGATAGTGCCCCAAACTCGGTCTTCCGAACTAGGGGCTTCGCCGAAATTTAAAATTATAGAGTTCTATGGCTAAGTGAGAGTGTTCAAGCATTATAGTCCGATTGCCTGGTTCGTTGTCCTGAGCGCCTCCCTCGAAGGACCCAACTATGGGAAAAAGAGCGCTCAGGTTTATCCCGAACACCCCAGCACTAGTGGCATGGGGGCAGAAGCCGACGACTGGCCATCTCTCAATTTTTGATAAATGGCCGCACAGAAAGTAATATTTTAAATTCAATAAGCATTGCTTAGCGCATATGAACAAGTTTTCAGCGCACAGGATAAACACGAGCGAGTTCATTCAAAAATCACATCCTTGGTACATTCATCCGCCACAAGGCGGGCACCTGCAAGAACATCCTTGTAGTAGTTCTCGGGCTTGCGATGCTCCTTCCCCGGCGGCGGCCCGTCCTTCACAAGCTTCTCACCGTCCAGCTTACCCCAGTGCACCTTTGCACGGGCAAGGGCCCGACGGGCACCTTCGATGCAGACGGAGCGCTTGATGACCTCGAGCCTCGGACAGGCCTCCACCAGCCGCCGCACCAGCCCAAAATAGCTCCCAGGCAGGGCCTCTCCGGGCCACAGCCGAACTATGAAGCCCTTCATGGCCTGCTCGGACGCCTTGTGGAGCTCGACCAACTGTTTCAGCTGGTCGCTCAAGGGCACAGGGTATCCGGCCTCAGAATACTGAGACCAGAACACCTTCTCTGTCGAGCTACCCTCTTCAGCTCGGTAGAATGCGGAAGCGTCGGATACGCTGCGGGGAAGATCTGCGAATGCCCCTGGAGAGCTCCGGATTCGGGTAAGTAACAGGTAGTTCACTTTTATATTTCTGCTTTGCATAAAGAATGCCTTACCCGCTGCTATCTTTCTCATCTCCTCCAACTCTTGGAGGGCCTTTTGGGCTTCGACCTTGGCAGACTTGGCAGCCTCTAGGGCCGTTGCAAGCTCGGATGCTTGCGCCTTCGACTCCAGCTCCAAACTCTCATGTTTTTTCATGAGAGCCTGAAGCTCTTGTTGCACCTCGCCGACCTGAGCCCCAAGTCTGTCTCGCTCGGTGCGCTCCGCGGCCGTTTTCTTTTCGGCCTCAGACAGCGCCTGCTTAAGGGTCGCCACCTCAGTCGTGGCCCCTACAATAAGCAGTCAATCCTGTTACTCTTTTTGCAATCAAGCCTTTTTATAGGCACTTTTTCTGTAAGGTATTTCTTACCTTCTTCCTCCTCGAGCCGCCGCTTGGCAAGGCCGAGCTCTTGCTCGGTCCGCTCGAGGTCCTGCTTCAGGACACCCACCTCCGCAGTCAGTGCGGCGGTGGATAGCAGCGAAGCCTGCATACGCATATTGACTCTTTTTTTAGACTCCTGCGAAATTTAATAGATCCTCTATTCGGCTTTTCTTACCGAACGCCACAGAGCATCGGGGGCTACTGTCTATGCGGTAATATTTTTACATATTTTTACTTACCTCGAAGCCTGTTAGAAGGCTAGCGCAAGCTTCAGTCAGTCCTCTCTTGGCGGACTGAACCTTCTGGATCACCGTACTCATAATAGTACGGTGCCCCTCGTCGATGGAGGCGTCGTCAAGCACCTCCAGCAGATTGTCCGGCACCTCCTGTTGGACGGAGGCCGCCGACTCAGAAGGCTTGCTCCTCTTGGAAGGAGTTCGCCTCCCGTGGTCCGGAACTGATTCCAGCGCGGTGTCCGGCACAAAGCCGGACTTAGAACCCTGGGGAGCCTTATCCCCTTCACTCCTGGAGTCCGGGAGGTTGCCTTGCGGCTCCTCCGGGACCACCTCCTCCTTCCCCGGAGCTTGTTGTGGCGCCACTTCGGTGTTGTCTGCAGTGCGGGGGGAGACAGCGGGTGGAACTGAGTTCACGTCCGATGTGTCCAGGGAGCCACCCGACGATTCGTCGAATTCGGCCCGGGGCGGACTGCATAATTACATTCGACATTAGGGAAAGCTGTGCAACAAAGGAACATCATGAGTTACTCTAATATCCGAACTTACGATTTCGCCAGACGCTTGGCCCTGTTTGGCCACTCCTCTTTGCCCTCTTCGGCGTTGGGGGCGTAGTCTGGCGGAGGTGTCTTCCTTTTCCTAGACCCCTCGGCCTCCCCCGTTGGGGCGACCTTCCTCTTCTCTCCTCCCTCCGCTGGGGGGGGGAGTTTTCTTCTTCCTCCTCCTCGTTTTTGCGGGAGGAGGGCGTCTCGGACTGGTCAGATGACGAGTCCGACACCACCACATTGCGGGAACTCTTTCGAGTCCCCGTGGTCTTCTTCTTCTTGGCCTTCTTCTCCGGCACCACATAAGGCGCCGGAACCAGCAACTTCACTAGTAGAGCTGGCGCTGGGTCTTCGGGCAGCGGAGCCGGACAGTTAATCGGTCCGGATATCACCCGCCAAGCCTGTCAAAGGTAAGGGAGTTTAGATCCCGCATAGAGTCAAACTATGAAAAAAAGCTTAACATCCTGTAAAAGGTGTAGATGGCTTACCTTGCTAGCATGACGCTGTGAGCTGTATCCGCGGTCCTCGGAAGCGGATGCGGGAGCCTCGGCGCCCTTGAATAGCATCTTCCAGGCGTCTTCGTACGTCGTGTCGAAGAGCCTGCTGAGGGTTTGATGCTGCGCCGGGTCGAACTCCCACAGATTAAAATCCCGTTGTTGGCACGGGAGGATCCGGTGGACGAGCATAACCTGGATTACATTAACAAGCCGGACTGGCTTGTTCACCAGGGACTGGATGCATGTTCGCAATCCGGTCACCTCTTTTTCGTCACCCCATGACAGGCCCGTCTCTTTCCAGGACATAAGCCGCGTGGGGGGTCCGGATCGGAACTCGGGGGCTGCGGTCCATTTCGGATCGCGCGGCTCGGTGATATAAAACCACCCGGATTGCCATCCCTTTAGGATCTCCACGAAAGAGCCCTCGAACCATAGGACGTTGGCCATCTTGCCCGCCATGGCGCCTCCGCACTCCACCTGGCTGCCGCGCACCACCTTGGGCTTGACGTTGAAGGTCTTGAGCCAGAGGCCGAAATGAGGGCGGACGCGGAGAAAAGCCTCGTACACGTCGATAAACGCCGAGATGTTGAGGATGAAGTTCGGGGCTAGATCGTGGAAATCCAGGCCGTAGTAGAACATGAGCCCCCAGACAAATGGGTGGAGTGGAAAACCCAGTCCGCGGAGGAAGTGGGGGAGAAATACTACCCTCTCATGGAGCCTCGGGGTGGGGAGAAGCTGCCCCTTTTCGGGAAGCCGGTGCACGATGTCCTTGGACAGGTATCCGGCCTTCCTTAGCTTCTTGACTTGGCCCTCCGTGGCGGAGGAGACCATCCACTTGCCTCCCGCTCCGGACATTGCTGGAGAAGGTTGAGGTGGGAAGTGCGGGCTTGGGCGCTAGAGCTCGGGTGCGCAGGAGATGGATAGGCAAAGGAGGAAGAAGGCGTAGGTAAAAAGGTGGATCCTTGTCCCCTTATATGGGCGGATGCGGTTGTGCGTCCCCACCTGCCTAGTAAAACTCGCTTGCCTCCCGAGCGCCGTGATAAGTGGCGCGGTTGGGTTACCCACGTCCGTATTGATGAGAATCCCGTAAAAGGGGGGTACACGATCTCTGCTTTGACAAGACGTGCCAAGGAAACCGCCTCGCAAAACACGCTGAGGTGGAAAAGTGAAAACGATTCGAGTAAAGGTCTTGGCTGTAGTGTGATGACGCATTGCGGAATACGTCAGCAGATTTGATTTGTGTTAATATTATTCTCTCTATGGCAATATGTGGAAGCTTATTTTGCAGAGCCGAACACTACTCTTGGTGTTTAGAATCTTCTATGAAGGACTTGGAGGAGGAACCCGCCTTGCAATGCCGAAGACAATTTGCGCGCTGGACTCGTCGTCATTGAATCCTGGTTCAGGGGCTACTGAGGGAGTCCTGGATTAGGGGGTGTTCGGGTAGCCGGACTATACCTTCAGCCGGACTCCTGTACTATGAAGATACAAGATTGAAGACTTCGTCCCATGTCCGGATGGGACTTTCCTTGGCGTGGAAAGCAAGCTTGGCGATGCGGATATTCAAGATCTCCTACCATTGTAACCGACTCTATGTAACCCTAACCCTATCTGGTGTCTATATAAACCAGAGGGTTGTAGTCCGTAGGCAATCAACTCCATATACAACAATCATACCATAGGCTAGCTTCTAGGGTTTAGCCTCCTTGATCTCGTGGTAGATCTACTCTTGTACTACCCATATCATCAATATTAATCAAGCAGGACGTAGGGTTTTACCTCCATCAAGAGGGCCCGAACCTCGGTAAAACATCGTGTTCCCTGCCTCCTGTTACCATCCGCCCTAGACGCACAGTTCGGGACCCACTACCCGAGATCCGCCAGTTTTGACACCGACAGCCGTGGTGGCTGGACACATCTCGCTGGTGAGCCCACTTCTCATCCCTGAAGGGATCACTCATCTACAGTATGCCGATGATATGATTATTATGGTGGAACTTAATTATGCTTGCCTCTCCCATCTCAAGTTTCTTCTTCTCTACTTCGAGGCTCTGTCATGCTTGAAAATTAACTTTTCCAAAAGTGAAGTGATCGTCACTGGTGTTTTGGAGACCGAGGCCTTGCGTGTAGCCCACTTGCTTAACTACTCTGTAGGCTACTTCCCCTCAAGTACCTTGGCCTTCCTATCTCTGCTAACAAACTTCTGGCAAAAGAGTTCTGCACCTACGGTGGCCAAAGTTGGCAATCGTGTCATGCCCTGGAGGGGCAGATACAATACTCAAGCTGGAAAAGTTGCTCCGATTAACGCTTGTTTCTCATCCCTCCCTATGTTTGTGACTGGTTTTGATAAACATAGAGGTTCCTTCTATTGGAATGCGGTTGATAACAAGCGAAAGTATCGCATGGTCAAATGGGAACACATTTGCAGACCCAAAAGCCTTGGGGGGCTAGCCATTATTAATACTCTAGACATGAACAAGTGCCTAATAATCAAATGGTGGTGGAAGATCATGTCCACTACCACGGACAAGCCCCTCTGGTACAATATTCTCAAAGCCAAATACTTCCCTTCCTCTAGCCCCATGTTTGCCCATGCCACAGGCGCCTCTCAGTTCTGGAGAGACCTTGTCAAACTTAGGCCTATTTTCCATGGCCTAGTCAAATTTATTGTGCATAATGGAAAATCCACTAGGTTTTGCCTCGACTGGTGGTGCGGTATGACCACACTTGCAGCTTATTTTCCTGTCCTTTTCTCTTACTGTCCTGACCCCGAGATCTTGATCTCTGAGCTCTCTGCCAATAACTCGGACCTTCAGCTACGGCGTTCTCTATCTCCTGAAGAGTTGGTCGACTGGCAGCGCCTCGTTGCCTTCTTCCCTACGCTCTTGGAGGAGGAGGACTCGGTGGCCTGACCCCACTACTCGTTTGGTCGTTTCTCTATTAAATCCCAGTATGGAAAGCTGATCTCTGGATCGAACACTTCCAAATTCAAGTGGATTTGGAGGGCCAACATTCCTCCTAAAATCAAGATTTTCTTATGGCAGGCCTCCCGTGGGAGGTTGCCAGCTGGTGACCAGATTCGCAAACGTAATGGTCCTGGCTTTGACTGCTGCTCCCTTTCCGGGCAGCGTGAGGACATGACCCATATCTTCTTTAACTCTATTTTGGCTAAACTTTTATGACATTGTAGCAGATCGTGGTTGCATGTTTCTTGGAGACCCACTTCCTTCCCAGACCTTCGTCTTTTGGCCTCCATCCTGGTTGGGGCCCAGAGAAGATTATTTTGGGTGGGATTGGCAGCGGTGTGTTGGACTCTATGGATGACAAGGAACAAGTTTACCATTGAACATGTCTTTCTTGTTAAACATGCTGATTGCTTATTTAAAATTTGCATATTCTTGCAGCCATTTAGATTATTGACTAAGGAGGAGGGCCGGGATGCTTTTGATGTCAGGATGTCCAAGATTCGGGATACTGCTATCTCCCTTTCTTCGGCTCAAGCGGGCGGTTAGGAGTTGTTGGCCCTGATTTTGCTATCTTTTCGATTTCCGGCATGCGCGTCGTGTACTTGCCTAGGAGCCATGTACGTTATACTTTAGCTTGGTCTTGTTGCTGTTGATACTCTGATCTTGATGTGTTGTTAGCCTGTGTTGTTTGTTTTAACTCTGCCTGGTGGCTTTATTTATAAAGTCAGGCTCTAGCCTCTTCTCTAAAAAATAAATTCCTCACCACGCCTGATGCTGGTAGGATCAGCATGTTGGCCAGCAGCTAGTGGTGGTCTTGAGCAAGGAGGGTTTACAGCAAAATTTGTCATGTACTTCGGACTAACATAGCGATATTCCCTCCATTCCTTTGCCCATCTCCTTTCAATCCTCTAAATATGCACCTTGCGCTGATTCTTGTTTTCTTTCCCATAAGTTTCTTCATCTGGTGTGCAATATTCAGCATAGATATCCTCAAGTATTTCAAATGCAGTGTTTGTCTCTGGTCTCTTTCCTCCTTCCTGAGGTCTCTTCCCATTTGCCATTTTCCTCACTTAAGGATTTTGAACTTTTGATGATTCTGAGGAAGTATACAATTTTTCTTCAAGGAACGCTGCAAATGAGTTATGTTGATGAGAACCTAGTGATTCATCAGTGGACATTTTGTAACTGTGAATAGAGTATAGGTGCGAAGAACTTGGAGAGGCCATATGCGTTCTCAGATTTTTTTCAAAAAGTATCAAGTTTGAGGAATTTGACCATATATGTCTAGAGGAATTTCACTAAGTGTTCTTGACTCCGGTGCCAGAGTTGTAAAGATTATAAAATCTACACAATTGAGGAATCTTGAAGAAAATCATGGCTTAGAGAAACAAATCAAGGGAAAGAAGCATTGAGGTGTTTTAAGGAGTAGATTGTTGAAGAATAAACACCTTTTGAGGATTTTGTGAAAATCATAAGAATCAAAGTGGGGCAGTAAAATCATATTTTAATTACTCTTGACCATATATGTCTAGAGTAAGATGGCGACGAGCTCGAGGTAGTGAAGCTCTTCCTCACCAGTGATGATGGAGCGTAGTGGCGGCACTAGGTCAGAGCTTGAGTGAGGGGAGTTGAGGTCATGTGACACCCCGAGACCGATGCTCCAGACGCCTTCCAGTTATTTCATTGTTGTTGTGTGATTTATTTGTTTGTTGCATTCATCATGTCATCATTTGCATTGCATCGGCACTCGTTGCCGTCATTGTTTTTAAAACTTGCATCTGCTCGTAGTTGTCACGTCCCCCCTTGCTTTCGTAACCGTTCAGAGACCACCCTTGTTCTTCTTTTCCCTCTTGCCTAAAGCAGAGTCTTTCTGCATAGTGCACAAACCCCTTGCGTGCGTGTCCGAAACTCATCCAAACCCGACCCGCTCCGTCATCACCGTTGGGTCCGGATCATCCACAAACATCCTTAAAACATCTCCGTTTTCTTAATTGGGCGCCCTAGCCTATTTATTCTTGACCGCCCGATTACAATCGGACGGACGAATACCCCCTAACCTAATCCAATAACATATATAAAGATAGCAACCCTAAATTTTAGAGGAGCTGTCCCATCCTCCTCCTCGCCGCCGCCACTCCAAATCCTCTCGGGATCATCACCAGATCCACCTCATTTACCCCATTCACCCAAATGGCATCCTCCACCTCCCCTCCCGAGTCACCTCCATCGATCCCAACACCACCTAGCCACCTCGATGGACCTCGCTGGAGCTCCACCGGCTACCACCAACAGCAGCAAGCAGAGCCACCGGACCTCCTTCCTCCACCCTCTTCTTCCTCGAGAACCTCGTCCCCATCGCTGCTCGTCGCCAGAACCACCTCGCCAGGGCTCAGCTCCAGCATGCCGCTGCAGGACCAGGCCGCCCACTGCTCTCTCCTGCGCCCCTGCCTTCCCTCTTTTCCTCTCACTCTCCCTAATTCCCTCTGCCTCCTCGCGTCCACAGGAGCACCAGCGCCTCGGCCTTCTCCTCGAGCTAGAGCTCGCCACCGTCGGTGTCAATAGCAACAACACCCGAGGCTCCCCGCTCCATGTCTCCTCACGTCGGCGACCGACCCGATGACACCAGGCTGCTCTGTTGCGCCCCAGCTCTCCTTCTCTGTCCTCTCTTTTCCCTCTCTCTCTCTCTCAACTCACCTCGGTCTCTCTCTGTGGACAGGAATGATGTTGCTGCAGCGCTGCCCGAGCTCCTCCAGCACTAGATCGGGCGGGCCTCACCGGATCCATCTCCTTCACACTAGAACTTGGCATCCCCGTGCCCCTTGTCGCCAGAGACCCCGTGCAAGTCCCTGCCGCTGCCTCCCCTGCGTCCTCTGCATTGCGCCCCCTGTCTTCCCTGCTCCAGATCGAACGCCAAGCCGCACCGCCGGCCAAGTCCTTCAACTCACCGACCGGAGCCACCTCCTTGTCGTTCCCTCACCTGAAGACGTCGTGCCATGTCCCTCTGCCTCGCCTTTGCGTCTTTCGAAGGAGGTAGATGACGCGCCCGGTCGCCCACGTTGACCGCTTCGTCAACTCGGCCTCTCGTGCCAGATCGTGAGGGCCAGCGCGCCTCCTCCCCACCGAACTGGGCCTTGGCCCATGGTGAGACCCCCAGCGGCAACTCCTTTGTTTTTTTCAGTTGGCCAAACTTGCACTAGATTCGGCCCGCTACGTTATTTTTCCATCTGTGCGAATTTGTCTTTTTCCACTGAAACGCATAATTACAGAAAAATGCCATTTTCTTGCATTGCTCATAATTAAATTACCATGCATCGGAATTAATTAAACTTTATATGTAATACACTTAGAATTTCATCTAGTTTCATAATATGCAATTTTCATCGATGTTTAAAATGTTTAAAATGCTGTTTGCATTTAAATTGTATATTGCCATGTTAAACTGATTTATTTCATAAGTAGATAACCATAGCTCCGAATTTAATAAAGTTGTTATATAAATGGGGTAGAAATGCATAGTTTAACATGGTGACATTATTTTGCATGTTTAACAACTCTAAAATATGGTTTTTGGCAGAACAGTATCAACTCTAAAATATGCATATGGGGATGTTCCGGAATTGTTGTTTGTTATTCCAGCGTCATTTAAACTTTCCTAGATGTGTAGTTTGCATATGCCTCACCTCTTGCCATGTTAACCAACATTTAATACTGTTGAGTACCTAACCGGAAGTGAACTAAATAATCAAATTTGGTGTTTCATCAACATGCATCTTGTTACACGTTGAGGCTCCACTTAACTTGTACTTTTGTTTGTGCACTCTTCCATGCCATGCATATTTAAACCAGACAAGCATCATCCTTGGTTGTGCATCATGCCATGTTTATGCTTGTGTGTTTACCATGTTGCTTGCTTCTTTCCGGTTTGCTTCTCTCGTTAGCTTCGATTTCCTTCCGGAGTTGTGAGGATTCGTTCGACTACGTCTGTTTGTCTTCTTCATGGACTCGTTCTTCTTCCTTGCGGGATCTCAAGCAAGATGACCAGTACCCCCGATATCACTTCTATCTTTGCTTGCTAGTTGTTCGTTATATCGCTATGTCGTATTACCTACACTTGTTTAACATGCCTCCCATATTGCCATGTCAAGCCTCTAACCCACCTTCCTAGCAAACCATTGTTTGACTAAGTTACCACTTTTGCTCAGCCCCTCTTATAGCGTTGCTAGTTGCAGGTGCCTTGCAGGTTGGTCCATGTTGGATCATGGATATGTCGGGATATCACAATATACTTGGCAAAGGGTGGAAGGCTTGGCCCTTTACTCGGTGTTTTGTTCCACTCTTGCCTCCTTAGTTTCCGTCATACCGGTGTTATGTTCCTTGATTTTGCGTTCCTTATGCAGTTGGGGTTATGGGACCTCCTTGACAGTTTGCTTTGAATAAAACTCCTCCAGCAAGGCCCAACCTTGGTTTTACATTTGCCTAACAACCTATAACCTTTCCCTCGGGGTTGCAAACCCAAGGGTCATCTTTCTTCTAACCCCCCCAGGCCAGTGCTCCTCTGAGTGTTGGTCCGAACTGGGCGATGTCCGGCGCCCTCTGGGAAACCAGGGTCTATGCCAACCCGACAACTTGCCCATCCGGTGTGCCCTAAGGACGAGATATGTGCAGCTCCTATCAAGATTTGTCGGCACATTCGGGCGGTCCTGCTATTCTTGTTTTACCATTGTCGAAATGTCTTGTAACCGGGATTCCGAGACTGATCGGGTCTTTTGGGAGAAGGAATATCCTTCATTGATCGTGAGAGCTTTTGGTGGGCTAAGTTGGGACACCCGTGTAGGGTATAAACTTTCGAGAGCCGTGCCTGCGTTTATGTGGCAGACAGGAATTTGTTAATATTCGGTTGTAGAGAACTTGACACTCGACATAATTAAAATGCATCAACCGCGTGTGTAGCTGTGATGGTCTCTTTTCGGCGGAGTCCGGGAAGTGAACACGGTTCTTGTGTTATGTTTGTGTGCAAGTAGTTTCAGGATGACTTCTTGATCATTTCTAGCTTCTCGACCGCTGCGTTGCTTCTCTTCTCACTCTCATTTGCATATGTTAGCCATCATATATTCTTAGTGCTTGCTGCAGCTCCACCTCATTATCCTATCGTAATCATAATCTTAAATAGTCTTGATCTCGTGGGTGCGAGATTGCTGAGTCCTCGTGACTCACGGATACTTCCAAAACTGTTGCAGGTGTCAATAATAACAGTGCGGGTGATGTTATCGAAGTCAAGTGGGAGTTCGACGAGGACCTTGGTCGTTACTATGTGCAGTTTCCTGATGATCAGTAGTGGAGCCCAGTTGGAATGATCGGGGATCTAGCATTTGAGGTTATCTTCTTTTCATTTGGATTTGACCGTAGTCGGTCTATGTGTGTATTTTGGATGATGTATGATTTATTTAAGTATTGTGTGAAGTGGCGATTGTAAGCCAACTCTCTCTTTATCCCTTTCTTGTTCATTACATTGGATTGTGTGAAGATGACCCTTCTTGCGACGAAACCACAATGCGATTATGCCTCTAAGTCATGCCTCGACATGTGGGAGATATAGCCGCATCGTGGGTGCTACAAGTTGGTATCAGAGCCATCCCCGACTTTGGAGCCCCCTGCTTGATCGAATCGCTGACGTTGTTGAGTCTAAAACAAAAAAGTTTTGAATCTTAGGATTATATATATATAGCGGAGAGTAGGATTCTTTTTACTTCTTGGTCCCTTCGTCGCTCTGGTGAGGCCTCCTGAGGTAGATGTTTTGACTTTCCTCTCCTCAAATTTCACGAAAAAAATTTAGGATCACGCGGCTATCTTGGGATTGTTCCGATATTCTTGTGACGAGAACAATGTTCTTGGTGCCTCCTGACATTTAGGGGTTGTGGCAGTGTCCCGGGGAGTTGAGCTCTGAGGTGTTGTCGTCGCAATTTTATAGTTGCAGTTTCTGGAATACCTGAGTTCGCCAACATCGAAAATATCTTTTATGCATTTGTTGGTGAGATAACCTCGACGCCACCCAGTACTGGGGCGGGAGTTCGGGAGAATTGCCATAACTCGTATAACAGATGCTTTTGAAAGGATGAGGTACACGATTTTCAGAGTTTTCTTGGTTATGTGTTGACGGATGGATACAGTTGGAGCGTACGGCTTGTTAGTTGTGTGAAATATATTGTGCCTCCCTATATCCCCAACAGCAGATTGCATAACCAGAAAAGTTTCGAGAATTTATAGGTGGGAATTCAAGTATCACGTAGGATATCCTTCCAACAGAGACCTGATACGATATGGGGTCTATCATATGTTTGTTCCAATATTTGTTTTGTTTGGAGTTGTGGTATTCGAGTTGCTTCGAAGTCAAGTGTTGATTCCATACCTTTTCCTAAACGGTGTTCTCATATTCCTATGTGAGTACTAATCCTTCTTATCTATCGAGATTGTCATCCCAATTCTATTTCCATCTGGTGCACTTCTGTTCGAGATGATCCCATCATTCTCCCCATACGCAGGATCAATTCTAAGTTTTCTCAACGGTGTTTGTTTCGTCCGTCCCAAGTTGTCTTTGTTGTTCTTGCCCTCCCACCCTTTTCTTCAAGGACTCAAATTTCTTAGCCAAATATCCTTTTTATTGATGTGAACTCTCTTCATTCTTTTTCTTTCAATATTCTTATCTGGTGATTCTCAAGAAGATACTAACGGAGCTTCATGTTTATCATTCTGCGTTCTCTTTTCTTCTCCGGTGTATTCTATTCAAGCTTTATTGATCATATCTTCTCCTCGTTTCAAATGTTTTCTCATGCCGGTGCACCTCTTAATCATCCACTTCTCGCCATTCATTTGTTTTGGAGTACTGAAGATATCTCAGGAGATTTGTGTTTCCATTCCTAATCCGTTCAAGATATCTCGAGGTTGTAATCTCTTTGAGCCATTTAATTCAACCGGCGCAATCTCTCTTTTAAATCGTTCAATGGTGTATCTTTTGAGTGGGCCCTAACCCACAAGTCTTTTCCCAGGATCTTACCTGACTCTTCAAATTTTTTCAGAGTTAATCTCAAAATCTTTTCAAAGTTTGACGTAAGAATAAATCATCATCAGATAGATGACTTCTCCAAGATCGCTTTCAAATTCTTTTCATCGTTGTTGCAACCTTTCTATTCTTCATTCCGGAGTGCCTCAACAATTCATGGTGGCGTATCTCATCGTCATTGTCAGATTTTAAAGACCGAGGAAGAGTTTCCTCCAAATCTTATCATTTCTCTTGAAGATGCCTAGTTCAAGCTTCGTGCCATCCTCGCAATTATTTTAATTGTGAGATATTCTTTTCATCCATCCGAAGCAATTCGAGAGTGTTTTCATTTTGATTCTCTGGAGGCCATCATTCCAAAGATTTAATTGCTCTCAACGTTCAGCTCTTGTTCCCCAATTCTCCTAAAATGTTATTTCTTCATTAATCTCCAATTTCTTCCAGTGCATTATTCAAGTACTCTCTAATCAGTTCGTGATCTATTCGTCATCTTGTATCTAAATTCACTCAAGTATCTTCGTGCATTTTTAATGCTTCCCGAAGAGCCATTCTCTTTTCTTCAATTGTTTTCAATTCTTATGGTGGTTTGTTCAAGATTCTTCTTCCTTCTTTATCATATCCACTCATTCGTTGTTTCCAAATCCCACCGGTGGTTCCATCAATACCTTCTCAAGTTTGCGCTATATCTATCTTAATCCTTTCTACGAGAATAAGTAGTATGCCAAATCCGTTACTTGCCATCAATCTAAATTGGTGAAGGATATACATAACTTAATTCTTATGGTTTCATCCAAGTGATCTAATGTCTTCTTTCCAGAGTTGTTCATTATGTCACATTCTCAGTTCGAGATGCTTCATCTTTTCTTATCCGAAGTTCCAAGTTTTTCGCATTATCTCGTCGCGAAGATCCATCTAAATCATTACGAGGATTCACCTTGTGTTTTCAACTTCTCTTTCTTTCTATCATCCTTTATTATCGGAGTTCTTCATGGAGGCTCTACATGGTGGGTCGCCAAGGGTTCCTTTCATTCTTCAATTGTTATTGAAGATTTCTCTCGAAGTTATGATCCGCCGAGCTATTCTCAAAAATTAAATAGGGTGCTCAACACATGTTTTGTTTTGAGGAGTTCAAGCATTCTTCATCTTGCATTTCAAAGTGCAATTATTTCTCTCTTATCTTTTGAGGTGGTGTTATGTCACTCCTCACAATTTCCCTTCGTGTGTCATGATTCAACAGTTGTCAAGAATGAGATAGTTAAACCCATCAATTTCTTCGAGCATGAGCTATTCTCCCCTTGCTTTCGTGACTGTTCCGAGACCACCCTTGTTTTTCGTTTTCCGTCTTGCCTAAACCGGAGTCTTTCTGCACAGTGCACAAACCCCCTCGCGTGTGTGTCCGAAACTCGCCTGAACCCGACCCGCTCCGTCATCACCGTTGGGTCCGGATCATCCCCAAACATCCCTAAAACATCTTCGTTTTCATAATTGGATGCCCTAGCCTATTTATTCTCGACCGCCCGATTACGATCGGATGGACCGAATACCCCCTAACCTAATCCAATAACATATATAAAGAGAGCAACCCTAAATTTTAGGGGAGCAGTCCCATCCTCCTCCTCGCCGCTGCCACTCCAAATCCTCTCGGGATCATCGCCAGATCCACCTAATTTTTCCCCATCCACCCAAATGGCAGCCTCCAACTCCCCTCCCGATTCACCTCCATCGATCGCAACACCACCTAGCCGCCTCGACGGACCTCGCCGGAGCTCCACCGGCTACCACCACCAGTAGCAAGCAAAGCCACCAGAGCTCCTTCCTCCACCCTCTTCTTTCCCAAGCACCTTGTCCCCACCATCGCTCATCGCCACAGCCACCTCGCCGGGGCTCCGCTCCAGCACCGCCGTAGGACCAGGCCGCCCACTGCTCTCTCCTGCGCCCCTGCCTTCCCTCTTTTCCTCTCACTCCCCCAATTCCCTCTGCCTCCTCACGTCCACAGGAGCACTGGCGCCTCGGCCTTCTCCTCGAGCTGGAGCCCACCGCCGTCGGTGACAACAACATCAGCACCCAAGGCTCCCAACTCCCTGTCTCCTCACGTCGGCCACCAACCCGACGACACCAGGCAGTTGTGTCGCGCACAACTCTCCTTCTCCGTCCTTCTTTTCCCCCCCTCTCTCTCTCAACTCACCTCGGGCTCTCTCTGTAGACAGGAACAATGTCGCTGCAGCGCTGCCCGAGCTCCTCCCATGCTAGATCCGGCGAGCCTCATCGGATCCATCTCCTGCACCCTGGAGCTCGGCGTCCCCATGGCCCTTGTCGCCGGAGACCCCGTGCAAGTCCCTGCTGCTACCTACCCTGCATCCTCTGCATCGCGCTGCCCCTTGTCTTCCCTGCTCCAGATCGAACGACAAGCCGCGCCGCCGGCCAAGTCCCTCAAATCACTGACCGGAGCCACCTCCTTACCGTTCCCTCGCCTGAAGCCTCCGTACCATGTCCCTCTGCCTTGCCTCTGCTTCTTTCGAAGGAGGTAGACTACGCGCCCGGTCGCCCATGTTGACCGCTTCGTCAACTCGGCCTCCCATGCCAGATCGCGAGGCCCAACGCGCCTCCTCCCCACCGACCTGGGCCTTGGCCCATGGTGAGACCCCCAACGACGCCTCCTTTCTTTTTTTAGTTGGCCCAACTTGCACCAGATTTGGCCCGCTATGTTTTTCCCATCTATGTGAATTTGTCTTCTTCCACTGAATTGCATAATTATAGAAAAATGCCATTTTCTTGCATTGCTCATAATTAAATAACCATGCATCGGAATTAATTAAACTTTATATGTGATATGCTTAGAATTTCATCTAGTTTCATAATATGCAATTTTCATCCATGTTTAAAATGCTTTTGCATTTAATTTGCATATTGCCATGTTAAAATGATTTATTTCATAACTAAATAACTGTAGCTCCGAATTTAATAAACTTGTTATGTAAATGGGGTAGAAATGCATAGTTTAACATGGTGAAATTATTTTGTACGTTTAACAACTCTAAAGTATGGTTTGGGGCAGAACAATACCAACTCTAAAATATGCATATGGGGATCTTCCAAAATTGTTGTTTCTTGTTCCGGCCTCATTTAAACTTGTATGGATGTGTAGTTTGCATATACCTCACCTCTTGCCATGTTAACCAACATTTAATATTGTTGAGTACCTAACCAGGAGTGAACTAAATAATCGAATGTGGTGTTTCGTCAACATGCATCTTGTTACATGTTGAGCTCCACTTATGTGACGCCCCGAGACCGATGCGCGAGGTGTCTTCCAGTTATTCGCCGTTGTTGTCGTGTCTTTTGCTTGCGTGTTGCATCTTGCCATGTCATCATCCACATTGCATCATCATGTTTTCAAAACTTGCATCTTTCCGGATCTTCCAGTTCTCTTTGTTGTCCGTTCTGAGCCCAAACACACTTGCACGCGCCCGCGGCATGTCCGTAATAGTATTTTATAAGTGGCCGGAAAATGTTCTCGGATTGGGTTGAAAGTTGGCGTGTGGTCTTATTATAGTGTAGATAGACCGCCTATCGAGTTTCATTGCATTTGGAGTCTGTTTGACGCCCCAACGGATAACTATAGCGGCATTATAGTGGGTCAAAACGTTGGACGTTTTCGGTCTCTGGAAACCGTGCCGGGCTGCATCTCTCCCCTCTTCTCTCAGACCAACCCGCTCTCCACAGTCCACCTAGACCCATCCTACCCCTCTATGCTCAGTGCATCGAACCCCTCGCGCACGTCCGGAAGTTGTCCCGAACCCGACCGTGGAGTCGTCACCTTTGGTTCCGGATCATCCCCAAACATCTACAAAACATCACCATTTTCTTTTTTTGACTTCCTAGTGTATTTTTCTCGACCGCTCGATTTTAATTGGAGAGACGGATTAGCCCCTAAACTCTCCCTCTTTCCTTATATATAGTCCCTAGTCTAAATCTGGACAAAACCCTATTTTCTAGGGATCCTCCCTGTCCAATCCCCGCCGCCAGCATCTCCCACCTCGGGATCCATCTCCACCCAATCCAACCACCATCTCCATTTCCGTGCCCGCCCAACCACTGCAAAGCCGAAGCCCCCTGCCTTCTCGATCCACCCACCAAGCCAACCAGCACCACCCAGGCCTGGACGGTCGCTGGCCCGCACTCTCTACTCCCTCGCTCTCGATTGGATCGAGGGGAGGAGCCCCTCGACCCCAGCCACACCATCCGATCCTTCCCGCCGGCTCGCCGGAGTCGCTTCCGGCGACCACCTCGGATCAGGCGACCCCGCGCTCTCCTCGTCCTTCTTCCCTGCCATCTGCTGCCGCCCCAGGTCATCAGCGCTGCCGTTTCGCCCTCGATTCCTCTCTGCTCCCTCTCCCTCATGAGCTTCCTCTCTCTCTCTCTCCCGCAGGATTGTCCCGTCGCGACCCTGGAAGCTCCAGCGACCCCCACATCACCGGATCTGGCGGATCCCGGCCTTCTTCGCCCCGTTCCAGGTCCTCCTCCGCGCCTCCCCGTCGGCGAGCCGCCGTCGTCCGCCTCCACTGTTGCGTCCTCCTCCCTGCTTGTGCGGAGGCACGAGGACGACGAGAAGGAGCTGCTCGCTCCGCTCGTAGGCCCCGCCGTGGGCCAGATCCATCCAAGGCCCAGGAGCCCCTTGCGAGGCCTCTTTTCCACTGAACGGGCCTTGGCCCATGTGAGCAGCGCCAAGCCCCTATCCTGTGTTTGTTGGGCTAGGTAGTTTCAGCCCATGGACGTGTTTTTTTCCTGGACGAATTTAGTCATTTTTCCAGAGATTACAGTTTTACAGAAAAGCCCCTAAACTTCATGCATTTAATATCTCCACAGCCGTGCATCGGATTAAAACAACTTATATATGTAAAATGCCTAGAATTTTGTGTAGTTTCATAATATGCCACTTTTATCCATGTTTGAAATGCTTAAAATGCTGTTTGGTTAAATTTACTCCTATGCCATGTTGGAATGCTTTAATTCATAACTAAATAACCGTAACTCCGAATTTAATAAACTTTATATGTAAATGGGGTGGAAAAATGCCTAGTTTAACATGGTGCACTCATCTTGCATGTTTAACAAGTATAAAATTTGGTTTAGGGCAGAACAGTACCAAATCCATAAATATGCACATGAGGATTTTCCGGACTTGTTGCTTATTGTTCCGGGCTCATTTAAACTTGCCTAGTTAGGTAGTTTTGTTGTGCTTCACCCGTTTCCATGTTAATCAACATTTAATATTGTTGGGTACATAAACGAGATCAAACTAAATAACTTGAATGTGGTGTTTCTTCAACATGCAACTCTTTGCATATTGAGCTCCACTTAATTTGTAGTATTGTTTGTGCACTTTGCCATGCCATGCATATTTAAAGCGGACATGCATCATACTTGGCTGTGCATCATGCCATGTTATGTGATGGTTGTTTACTATGTTGTTTGCTTCTTTCCGGTGTTTCTTCTTTGGGTTAGTTCCGATAACATCGCGTTTGTGAGGATCCGTTCGACTACGTCTGTTTGTCCTCTTGATGGACTCATTCTTCTTCCTTGCGGGATCTCAGGCAAGATGACCATACCCTCGAAATCACTTCTATCTTTGCTTGCTGGATGCTCGCTCTTTTGCTATGCCTATGCTATGATTCCTACCACTTGCTTATCATGCCTCCCATATTGCCATGTCAAACCTCTAACCCACCTTGTGCTAGCAAACCGTTGTTTGGCTATGTTACCGCTTTGCTCAGCCCCTCTTATAGCGTTGCTAGTTGCATGTGAAGATTGGAGATCATTCATTGTTTGGAACATGTTTATTGTTGGGATATCATAATATTATCTTGTTTATCTTAATGCACCTATATACTTGGTAACGGGTGGAAGGCTCGGCCTTATGCCTGGTGTTTTGTTCCACTCTTGTCGCCCTAGTTTCCATCATAATGGTGTTATGTTCCTTGATTTTGCGTTCCTTACACGGTTGGGTTATAATAGGAACCCCTTGACAGTTCGCCTGGAATAAAACTCCTCCAACAATGCCCAACATTGGTGTTACCATTTACCACCTAGCCTCTTTTTCCCTTGGGTTCCGCGGACTCAAGGGTCATCTTTATTAAACCCCCCGGGCCAGTGCTCCTCTGAGTGTTGGTCCAACCTGTCAGCTGCTGGTGGCCACCAGGGGCAACTCTGGGCTGGCCTACCGGAACCTTGGACAATCCGGTGTGCCCTGAGAACGAGATATGTGCAGCTCCTATCGGGATTTGTCGCACATTCGGGTGGCTTTGCTGGTCTTGTTTTACCATTGTCGAAATGTCTTGTAACCGGGATTCCGAGCCTGATCGGGTCTTCCTGGGAGAAGGAATATCCTTCGTTGACCGTGAGAGCTTGTGATGGGCTAAGTTGGGACACCCCTGCAGGGATTTGAACTTTCGAAAGCTGTGCCCGCAGTTATGGGCAGATGGGAATTTGTTAATGTCCGGTTGTAGAAAACCTGAAACTTAACTTAACTAAAATGCATCAACCGCGTGTGTCGCCGTGATGGTATCTTCTCGGTGGAGTCCGGGAAGTGAACACGGTGTTGGAGTTATGTGTCGGCATTCTGGGAACGGGTGTCCCCAGACTTGCCTGCCTGCGGCCTACGGCGTGGCTCAAGTTGGGGCCCAGTGTGGCCCATCTTCATCAGCTCAAGCTCAAGACCCTCGCGAGGGGCCAAGCCTCGTGGTGAGGACGACAGAAAGCTTCCTTAGAGGCAGCCTCATCAGGCAGGCTCGCGAGGAGGTAGAGAGATCAAGGCAGGGGTACCTCGCGAGGAGCCCATGACGCAAGCCATGACGATCGAGACCAGGCGGGCGCCAGGCGAGCGCCGGCCTGGGCAGTGTCCTTGTTTCCCCTTTGGTGCAAAGGGGGCAAGAACATGCCAATGCATCTGGCAAAGGTTACCATTCCGGTGCAACGAGACCAAGACCAACAGTATAAACCTAGAATGGTGGCCCGAACTAGTATAAACCTCGTGTCCCTTGTGTTACACCACAATGGTGGCCCGAACCAGTATAAACCTCGTGTCCCTTGTGTTACACCACAACGGTGGCCCGAACCAGTATAAACCTCGTGTCCCTTGTGTTGTTCAATGTTTCCAGCTTAGATCACGCGAGGAGATTGGACGTAGATCGGTAGGGGAGAGATCTCCGCGCGCACCCCAGTGTTCGAACCTCAAGGGTCTGCCGGAACCCGAAATCCGACATTTGGCACGCCAGGTAGGGGTGCGCCGGGATCTTTCTTTCGCTGTTCGCGTGTGTTCTTCTGTCGTGTCCATGGCTGAAGCTCGTCGGGCTTGCACCGAGCGCCGGGCTGCTCTCGCCACCCGCGTCGCCTAGACAGCGCCCGTCGGCGGACGCCCTCGTCGTTCCCCGTCGCCTGCCGCCAACACCGCCACCGTCTCTGCGGGGAACAAGCAGCAGGCCTTGTCCCAGCATCCTTCGGCGCGGCAGGAGGGCCGCACCGCCACACCGTCACTAACTCCAGCCGCTTCGTCGTCCCACGCCCGTCGCGCCCCCACGAACGCGCACGCCGCGCTGCTCCTGGCAAGAGAGCTCTTGCACTACCACCCCGTCGATGACCTCCACGAGGACTGGCTCACCCGCATCACCGAGCTCGTCAGCGCCGCAGGGGGCTCCCCCTTACCGTCCCTCTCACTTCCTCACCCACCATTCCGCGCAGGAGGCGGGGATCAGGAGGTGCCTCCGCCACCTCCTCCCCAAGAAGGCGCCCTGGCTCCAAGGCGCGTAGCCCCAGGGCGAGACACTCCGCGTCCGGCGCTTGCGCAGCAAGAAAGGAGCTGCCAAGAGATCCCCCGTCCCCAAGAAGGTGCTCGCGCGCTCCCAGCATCGGCGCACCATGATCGCGTCCCTGCACCTCCATGCCAAGACCCTGCGCTGCTCCAAGCGGCGGCACGCGGTAACCCCAGGAACAAGCCCAGCACCAGCAAAAGGCACCGGTGGCCACAGCAGGCTGCCGCGCCCTCACCCCCAAGCCACGCGGCGTCGCATGGCCAGGCAAGTTCAAGCCTGACCTGCCCCCTCGCTACGATGGCACGGCGGACCCCGCGGAGTTCCTACAGCTCTACGAGCTATGCATCAAAGCTGCCAACAGAGACGAAAGGGTGATGGCGAACTGGTTTCCCATGGCGCTCAAGGACGGGGCCCGCACCTGGCTCCTGCCACGATCTCCTCCTGGGACGAGATGCGCACTCGCTTCATCGCCAACTTCCAGGGAACTCGCGACCGGCCCCCGGCCGTGAGCGATCTGCGCCGCATCAAGCAGCAGCAAGGGGAAACCCTGCAGAAATACATCCAGCGCTTCAACAACGCTCGCCTCAAGATCCCCAAGGTGACTGAAGAATCCATCATCTCGGCCTTCTCCGATGGCGTACGCGACATCAAGATGAAGGAGGAGCTAGCAATCCATGAAGACTTGTGCACATCCCTAGAGCTGTTCAACTTGGCGACCAAGTGCGCCAGGGCTGAGGAAGGGCGCCTTTCCCTCCTCGAACCCCCGAGTGTCGACCCAGAAGAGAAGAAGTCCAAGGCCAAGGACGTGAAGCGCAAGGAGGCTGCCGTGGTTGCAGCGGAACCGGACACCAAGCGAGGCAGGGATCAGCCTGAGTCATCCAAGGGCAGCCGTTACTGCGTCTACCATGACCTCCACACCCACAACACCAACGAATGTCAAGAGCTCAGGGCCGTGAGAGATGGACATGTCGGCCGACGCCCCGAGCGCAACGACAGGGGCTATGGCCGAGGAGGAGGAAGAGGTGGCGGATGATGGGAAGACAGTGGCCCTCACTAAGGGTGGCATGACCGACCTCGCGAAGATCGCTGGCAGGACCAGCCTCGCGAGGAAGGCTGGAGAGATCAGCCTCATGAGGATCGCCCGCGCGGCAACACATGCCTTCCTCCTCTGCCGCCACCGCCAAGGAGGAACAACGGCCAACATCAAGACGAGGGGGCTCAGGGCTTCCAGGAGCTGCGCGCAATCGCTTGCATCTTGGGTGGCGCGCAGCCCCAGCCACACAACGCATCTTCAAGTAGTTTGCTCACGAGGTGAATGCAGTCCTCCCCAAGCTTGAGGCCACGTGTCCTCTCAGGTGGTCTGGTGCGCTATCACGTTCAGCTCAGCGGATCAGCTCAAGTGCGCGGCAACGGCCGGAGTCCTCCCGATGGTTTGCTCCCTAGTCATCAGCAACGTGTAGGTCACCAGGACCCTCATTGATGGCAGAGCAGGACTCAACGTCCTGTCCGTCGAGACGTTCGACAATCTCCAGGTGGCATACGATCAGCTTCAGCCGACCAAGCCCTTCTCAGGAGTCACTGATGGTTCCACTGTTCCAATAGGGCAGGTTCGCCTTCCAGTCACCTTCAGGCAGCGCAACAACTACCGCACCGAGCTCATCGACTTTGACGTCGCCCACATCCGTCTGCCATACAACGCCATCCTCGGGTACCCAGCCCTGGCCAAGTTCATGACAGTGACTCACCATGGATACAATGTCCTCAAGATGCCAGGAAGCGGTGGAGTCATCACCGTCCCTTGTGAAGAAAGGGACGCAGTGTGCTCACTTGAGCGCGCGTTCCAAGCCGCAGCAATCGAAGACCCGGACCACAGGAACGGAAGACTTCCCGAGGCGACCCTTAAGAAGAAGAAGGTTTCGTCTGGCCCAAGCCATAAGGAGGCATGCGCCTCCGGAGGTGTTGCGTCAGGATCTGCGCCCAATCAGGGAGCGCCACCCTCTCTCGCATAGGAAGGCGTGCCTGGCGCCCTCCTCAGGCAGGGCTCGGGGTCTCTTTCTTGGGGAGCCACCGACTTTGCCAAGGTCACGAGGGAGGCGCTCGGGCACCAGTTGGAGGGGTGCTTCCAGGCACATTTCCCTCAGGAAGGTACAAGGCAAGGAAGACCAAACCCTCAGGAGTTCATCGCAAGAAACACCTAGGAGCTACAGGAGTCGAGAGTCATGCGTGGCAGCCGCCGCTTGCCCACCATAGCCCCACATCCAGGCGAGGATGGTGGGCTGCGTGTCTACGTTGACGTGCCAGGGCTCAACCGAGCCGCATCTCAGGAGTGCCTCTGGCCTTCGCGCGTGGGGTGTTGTGAGGGTCCACCTCACAACAATGTTCGCATGCCTTTCGGCCAGCCGAATGCGGTAGCTGCTCATCAGCGCCTGCCGAGGAGCATTCTGGAGGCCCAAGAGGTCAGGCATTGTGCAGTCCTGGCGGGGATGAAGATGGCCCTCGGAGACCCACCTGTGCCCCTGGAGCCTCCCGAGGCTCCTAGGCCTAGGGGCTCGTGAGGGTCGACGTCTTCATCGCGCATCGCCCGCTTCTTCAACATCACTTCATCTTCAACGGCACCAGGTAACATCTTTCTAAGTTCCGTTTTTAGCTGGGAGCGCCCACAAGGCCGCATCGTTCCCAGGTCACATGGGTTTGTCCCTGCGGCATGTATCCGTTTTGCTTATGCTCTTTACTTAACTTGTTCGGGGCGCCCCTCGGGCTGCATCGTCCCCGAGCTGCTCGGGCCTGGCCCGGCGGCGTTTGCTTTTCTCGCGTCTACTTAAAATGAATTTGCTCTTTCGCGCTTAATCGTCACCTGCTGCTTATCGTGGACTTCTCCGCTTTCATGCAAAGCGCTTGCACGTTAAAAGGGGGGGGGGTACCTGAGCATCGCGACTCATGGGCTCCTACTGGCTCTCTAGCCCTCACCCCCTGGCCTTGACCCACGGCATCGCGACCTGTCATACCAGCGGCGGCTGAGCTCGCTCGAGGGCCGGGACCTGAGGACGCAGAGCATTTGCATTCTAACCACCCTGCGGGAACACACCATTGATAAAGGCCCACAGCCAGGCGCAACCCGCCTCGATGTAGGGCCTCGTGAGTCCTGCGCTGGCTCACGAGTGCCCAGATACACCTCTCCTAGCCCTACCATGCCAGCCACGTGTCAGGGCGGGGCTGTACATGCCCCGGGGCCTCCTCCCGGAGGGGAGCCCCCTCCCACGTACCAGTGGAAGCACCATGCTCCACGCTGGCTGACGACATTGCCGAGGAGCGGATATGCCCATACACATACAGCAGCGCTATGCTTCGCGCTGGTGATAAACAACTGAGGGCGGCCTACGGCCGTACCAATCTCAGGGAGCTCAGAGCTCAGTGTCGGGCACCATCGCAACGCCTCCCCTCGGGAGCGCCGTGCGAGGGGGCTAGACACGGGGGCTACACCCGGGCCTTGCCCGAGCGCACACCACCCAACCAGGTCCCTCGGATCTGGTCGTCACGTGCCCCCCTGAGCGGAGCCAAGGTATGGAAACCCATATGAACGTCAAGGGGGACTCCTAAGCATCGCGACTCAGGAGCCTAACTTGCCACGTAGCCCCTCACTCCTTAGTCCCGTCCTGGTTTCCGGTCGGGGCTAACGCTGGGTGAGGTATGCGCGGGGCCGGGCCCTGCCGATGCAGAATGACGAATCCACTCCTTGTTCCCCCCTTTCCTACTTGTTGCTTGCGCGTCAAGGGGGACTCTTGAGCATCGCGACTCAGGAGCCTAACTTGCCACGTAGCCCCTCACCCCTTAGTCCCGTCCTAGTTTCTGGTCGGGGCTAACGCTGGGTGAGGCATGCGCGGGGCCAGGCCCTGCCGATGTAGAGCGCGAGCAAGTAGGAGAGAAAAATGCAAATTCCAGGAAATTCAAAGCAAGTATTACAAGCCATAGATTGTTTCACGACGCCAAACACAAGTTTAAACTATTGGGGAACGTAGTAATTTCAAAAAATTTCCTACACACACGCAAGATCATGATGATGCATAGCAACGAGGGGAGAGTGTGATCTACATACCTTGTAGATCGATAACGGAAGTGTTTGGTTGATGTAGTCGTACGTCTCCATGGCCCGACCGATCAAGCACCAAAACTACGGAAACCTCCGAGTTCTAGCACACGTTCAGCTCGATGACGATCCCCGGACTCCGATCCAGCAAAGTGTCGGGGAAGAGTTCCGTCAGCACGACGGCGTGGTGACGATCTTGATGTACTACTGTCGCAGGGCTTCGCCTAAGCACCGCTACAATATTATCAAGGACTATGGTGGAAGGGGGCGCCGCACACGGCTAAGAATATGATCACGTGGATCAACTTGTGTGTCTCTGGGGTGCCCCTGCCTCCGTATATAAAGGACTAAAGGGGGGGGGGGTGCGGCCGGCCTAGGAGAGGCGCGCCAGGAGAGTCCTACTCCCTCTGGGAGTAGGATCCCCCCCCAATCCTAGTTGGAATAGGATTAGCGGAGGGGGGAAAAGAGAGAGGGGGCCCGGCCCCTCTCCTTGTCCTATTCGGACCAAGGGAGGGGAGGGGCACGCGGCCCATCTTGGGCTGCCCCTTCTCTTTTCCACCAAGGCCCACTATGGCCCATATAGCTCCCGGGGGGTTCCGGTAACCTCCCGGTACTCCGGTAAAATCCCGATTTCACCCGGAACACTTCCGATATCCAAAAATAGGCTTCCAATATGTAAATCTTTATGTCTCGACCATTTCGAGACTCCTCGTCATGTCCGTGATCACATCCGGGACTCCGAACAACCTTCGGTACATCAAAATGCATAAACTCATAATATAATTGTCATCGTAACCTTAAGCGTGCGGACCCTACGGGTTCGAGAACAATGTAGACATGACCAAGACATGTCTCCGGTCAATAACCAATAGCGGAACCTGGATGCTCATATTGGCTCCTACATATTCTACGAAGATCTTTATCGGTCAGACCACATAACAACATACGTTGTTCCCTTTGTCATCGGTATGTTACTTACCCGAGATTCGATCGTCGGTATCTCAATACCTAGTTCAATCTCGTTACCGGCAAGTCTCTTTACTCGTTCTGTAATACATCATCCCGCAACTAACTCATTAGTTGCAATGCTTGCAAGGCTTAAGTGATGTGCATTACCGAGAGGGCCCAGAGATACCTCTCCGACAATCGGAGTGACAAATCCTAATCTCGAAATACGCCAACCCAACATGTACCTTTGGAGACGCTTGTAGAGCTCCTTTATAATCACCCAGTTATGTTGTGACGTTTGGTAGCACACAAAGTGTTCCTCCGGCAAACGGGAGTTGCATGATCTCATAGTCATAGGAACATGTATAAGTCATGAAGAAAGCAATAGCAACATACTAAACGATCGGGTGCTAAGCTAATGGAATGGGTCATGTCAATCAGATCATTCACTTAATGATGTGATCCCGTTAATCAAATAACAACTCATTGTTCATGGTTAGGAAACATAACCATCTTTGATTAACGAGCTAGTCAAGTAGAGGCACACTAGTGACACTTTGTTTGTCTATGTATTCACACATGTATTATGTTTTCGGTTAATACAATTCTAGCATGAATAATAAACATTTATCATGATATAAGGAAATAAATAATAACTTTATTATTGCCTCTAGGGCATATTTCCTTCAGTCTCCCACTTGCACTAGAGTCAATAATCTAGATTACACAGTAATGATTCTAACACCCATGGAGCCTTGGTGCTGATCATGTTTTGCTCGTGGAACAGGCTTAGTCAATGGGTCTGCAACATTCAGATCCGTATGTATCTTGCAAATCTCTATGTCTCCCACCTGGACTAGATCCCGGATGGAATTGAAGCGTCTCTTGATGTGCTTGGTTCTCTTGTGAAATCTGGATTCCTTTGCCAAGGCAATTGCACCAGTATTGTCACAAAAGATTTTCATTGGACCCGATGCACTACGTATGACACCTAGATCGGATATGAACTCCTTCATCCAGACTCCTTCATTTGCTGCTTCCGAAGCAGCTATGTATTCCGCTTCACACGTAGATCCCGCCACGACGCTTTGTTTAGAACTGCACCAACTGACAGCTCCACCGTTTAATGTAAACACGTATCCGGTTTGCGATTTAGAATCGTCCGGATCAGTGTCAAAGCTTGCATCAACGTAACCATTTACGATGAGCTCTTTGTCACCTCCATATACGAGAAACATATCCTTACTCCTTTTCAGGTACTTCAGGATGTTCTTGACCGCTGTCCAGTGATCCACTCCTGGATTACTTTGGTACCTCCCTGCTAGACTTATAGCAAGCCACACATCAGGTCTGGTACACAGCATTGCATACATGATAGAGCCTATGGCTGAAGCATAGGGAACATCTTTCATATTCTCTCTATCTTCTGCAGTGGTCGGGCATTGAGTCTTACTCAACTTCACACCTTGTAACACAGGCAAGAACCCTTTCTTTGCTTGATCCATTTTGAACTTCTTCAAAACTTTGTCAAGGTATGTGCTTTGTGAAAGTCCAATTAAGCGTCTTGATCTATCTCTATAGATCTTAATGCCTAATATGTAAGCAGCTTCACCGAGGTCTTTCATTGAAAAACTTTTATTCAAGTATCCCTTTATGCTATCTAGAAATTCTATATCATTCCCAATTAGTAATATGTCATCTACATATAATATCAGAAATGCTATAGAGCTCCCACTCACTTTCTTGTAAATACATGCTTCTCCAAAAGTCTGTATAAAACCAAATGCTTTGATCACACTATCAAAGCGTTTATTCCAACTCCGAGAGGCTTGCACTAGTCCATAAATGGATCGCTGGAGCTTGCACACTTTGTTAGCTCCCTTTGGATCAACAAAACCTTCTGGTTGCATCATATACAACTCTTCTTCCAGAAATCCATTCAGGAATGCAGTTTTGACATCCATCTGCCAAATTTCATAATCATAAAATGCGGCAATTGCTAACATGATTTGGACAGACTTAAGCATCGCTACGGGTGAGAAGGTCTCATCGTAGTCAATCCCTTGAACTTGCCGAAAACCTTTTGCGACAAGTCGAGCTTTGTAGACAGTAATATTACCGTCAGCGTCAGTCTTCTTCTTGAAGATCCATTTATTCTCAATTGCTTGCCGATCATCGGGCAAGTCAACCAAAGTCCATACTTTGTTCTCATACATGGATCCCATCTCAGATTTCATGGCCTCAAGCCATTTTGCGGAATCTGGGCTCACCATCGCTTCTTCATAGTTCGTAGGTTCATCATGATCTAGTAGCATGACTTGCAGAACGGGATTACCGTACCACTCTGGCGCAGATCTTACTCTGGTTGATCTATGAGGTTCAGTAGTATCTTGTTCTGAAGTTTCATGATCATCATCATTAGCTTCCTCACTAACTGGTGTAGGTGTCACAGAAACAGTTTTCTGTGATGTACTACTTTCCAATAAGGGAGCAGGTACAGTTACCTCGTCAAGTTCTACTTTCCTCCCACTCACTTCTTTCGAGAGAAACTCCTTCTCCAGAAAGTTTCCGAATTTAGCAACAAAAGTCTTGCCTTCAGATCTATGATAGAAGGTGTATCCAATAGTCTCCTTTGGATATCCTATGAAGACACATTTCTCCGATTTGGGTTCGAGCTTATCAGGTTGAAGCTTTTTCACATAAGCATGGCAGCCCCAAACTTTCAGAAACGACAACTTTGGTTTCTTTCCAAACCACAGTTCATAAGGCGTCGTCTCAACGGATTTTGATGGTGCCCTATTTAACGTGAATGCGGCCGTCTCTAGAGCGTATCCCCAAAACGATAGCGGTAAATCAGTAAAAGACATCATAGATCGCACCATATCTAGTAAAGTACGATAACGACGTTCGGACACACCATTACGCTGTGGTGTTCCGGGTGGCGTGAGTTGCGAAACTATTCCACAATTTTTCAAATGTACACCAAACTCGTAACTCAAATATTCTCCTCCACGATCAGATCGTAGAAACTTTATTTTCTTGTTATGATGATTTTCAACTTCACTCTGAAATTCTTTGAACTTTTCAAACGTTTCAGACTTATGTTTCATTAAGTAGATATACCCATATCTGCTTAAGTCATCTGTGAAGGTGAGAAAATAACGATATCCGCCACGAGCCTCAATATTCATAGGACCACATACATCTGTATGTATGATTTCCAACAAATCTGTTGCTCTCTCCATAGTACCGGAGAACGGTGTTTTTGTCATCTTGCCCATGAGGCACGGTTCGCAAGTACCAAGTGATTCATAATCAAGTGGTTCCAAAAATCCATCAGTATGGAGTTTCTTCATGCGCTTTACACCGATATGACCTAAACGGCAGTGCCACAAATATGTTGTACTATCATTATCAACTCTGCATCTTTTGGTTTCACATTATGAATATGTGTGTTACTACTATCGAGATTCAATAAGAATAGACCACTCTTCAAGGGTGCATGACCATAAAAGATATTACTCATATAAATAGAACAACCATTATTCTCTGATTTAAACGAATAACCGTCTCGCATCAAACAAGATCCAGATATAATGTTCATGATTAACGCTGGCACCAAATAACAATTATTTAGGTCTAATATTAATCCCGAAGGTAGATGTAGAGGTAGCGTGCCGACTGCGATCACATCGACTTTGGAATCGTTTCCCACGCGCATCGTCACCTCGTCCTTAGCCAATCTTCGCTTAATCCATAGTCCCTGTTTCGAGTTGCAAATATTAGCAACAGAACCAGTATCAAATACCCAGGTGCTACTGCAAGCATTAGTAAGGTACACATCAATAACATGTATATCACATATACCTTTGTTCACCTTGCCATCCTTCTTATCCGCCAAATACTAGGGGCAGTTCCGCTTCCAGTGACCAGTCTGCTTGCAGTAGAAGCACTCAGTTTCAGGCTTAGGTCCAGGTTTGGGTTTCTTCTCTTGAGTAGCAACTTGCTTGCTGTTCTTTTTGAAGTTTCCCTTCTTCTTCCATTTGCCTTTTTTCTTGAAACTAGTGGTCTTGTTGACCATCAACACTTGATGCTCCTTCTTGATTTCTACCTCCGCAGCTTTCAGCATTGCGAAGAGCTCGGGAATAGTCTTATTAATCCCTTGCATATTATAGTTCATCACAAAGCTCTTGTAGCTTGATGGCAGTGATTGGAGAATTCTGTCAATGACGCAATCATCTGGAAGATTAACTCCCATTTGAATCAAGTGATTATTATACCCAGACATTTTGAGTATATGCTCACTGACAGAATTGTTCTCCTCCATTTTGCAGCTATAGAACTTATTGGAGACTTCATATCTCTCAATCCGGGCATTTGCTTGAAATATTAACTTCAACTCCTGGAACATCTCATATGCTCCATGACGTTCAAAACGTCGTTGAAGTCCCGGTTCTAAGCCGTAAAGCATGGCACACTGAACTATCGAGTAGTCATCAGCTTTGCTCTGCTAGACGTTCACAACATCTGGTGTTTCTCCAGCAGCAGGCCTGGCACCCAGCGGCGCTTCCAGGACGTAATTCTTCTGTGCAGCAATGAGGATAATCCTCAAGTTACGGACCCAGTCCGTGTAATTGCTACCATCATCTTTCAACTTTGCTTTCTCAAGGAACACATTAAAATTCAAAGAAACAACAGCACGAGCCATCTATCTACAATCAAGCATAAACAAGCAAGATACTTATCCGGTACTAAGTTTCATGATAAATTTAAGTTCATTTAATTTACTTAAAGAACTCCCACTTAGATAGACATCCCTCTAATCCTCTAAGTGATTACGTGATCCAAATCAACTAAACCATGTCCGATCATCACGTGAGATGGAGTAGTTTCATTGGTGAACATCACTATGTTGATCATATCTACTATATGATTCACGCTCGACCTTTCGATCTTCGTGTTCCGAGGCCATATCTGTATATGCTTGGCTCATCAAGTATAACCTGAGTATTCCGCGTGTGCAACTGTTTTGCACCCGTTGTATTTGAACGTAGAGCCTATCACACCCGATCATCACATGGTGTCTCAGCACGAAGAACTTTCGCAATGGTGCATACTCAGGGAGAACACTTCTTGATATTTAGTGAGAGATCATCTTATAATGCTACCGTCAATCAAAGCAAGATAAGATGCATAAAAGATAAACATCACATGCAATCAATATAAGTGATATGATATGGCCATCATCATCTTGTGCTTGTGGCCTCCATCTCCGAAGCACCGTCGTGATCACCATCATCACCGGCATGACACCTTGATCTCCATCGTAGCATCGTTGTCGTCTTGCCAAGCTTGTGCTTCCACAACTATCGCTACCGCTTAGTGATAAAGTAAAGCATTACATCACGATTGCATTGCATACAATAAAGCGACAACCATATGGCTCCTGCCAGTTGCTGATAACTCGGTTACAAAACATGATCATCTCATACAATAAAATTCAGCATCATGTCTTGACCATATCACATCACAACATGCCCTGCAAAAACAAGTTAGACGTCCTCTACTTTGTTGTTGCAAGTTTTACGTGGCTGCTACGGGCTTAAGCAAGAACTAATCTTACCTACGCATCAAAACCACAACGATAGTTTGTCAAGTTGGTGCTGTTTTAACCTTCGCAAGGACCGGGCGTAGCCACACTTGGTTCAACTAAAGTTGGAGAAACTGTCACCCGCAAGCCACCTCTGTGCAAAGCACATCGGGAGAACCGGTCTCGCGTAAGCGTACGCGTAATGTTAGTCTGGGCCGCTTCGTCCAACAATACCGCCGAACCAAAGTATGACATGCTGGTAAGATGTATGACTTATATCGCCCACAACTCACTTGTGTTCTACTCGTGCATATAACATCAACATATAAAACCTAGGCTCGGATGCCACTGTTGGGGAACGTAGTAATTTCAAAAAAATTCCTACGCACACGCAAGATCATGATGATGCATAGCAACGAGGGGAGAGTGTGATCTACATACCTTGTCGATCGATAGCGAAAGCGTTTGGTTGATGTAGTAGTACGTCTCCATGGCCCGACCGATCAAGCACCGAAACTACGGCACCTCCGAGTTCTAGCACACGTTCAGCTCGATGACGATCCCCAGACTCCGATCCAGCAAAGTGTCGGGGAAGAGTTCCGTCAGCACGACAGCGTGGTGACGATCTTGATGTACTACTGTCGCAGGGCTTCGCCTAAGCACCGCTACAATATTATCGAGGACTATGGTGGAAGGGGGCGCCGCACACGGCTAAGAATATGATCATGTGGATCAACTTGTGTGTCTCTGGGTCAACTCCGGCGAGTTTGACCCGGGTTGACCCCAGTTTGAATTCCCATGACTCACTGACGTGTGGGCCCGAGGCCACTAATTAAACTAGATTAGTATTAGTTTAACACTAACTAAATTTAGTTAGTTAGTTGACACTGACAGATGGGACCCACAGGTCAGGGTTGCCCTGGACCGTCTCAGTTGACCGCTGACGTCACACTGACGTCAGGCTGACGCGGTAAATCCTTTTCTGGATTTATTCTTGAATAGGAAATTCCATAAAATAGCCAAAACTTCTAAAAATCATAGAAAATCAACCATAGCTCCAAATCAAAAAATTTATATATGAAAAATGATCAGAAAAATTCAACCTATCCATCTGTAATGGTTTCATGCATGACAAAACAAGTTAACCTTGCTGTTTAAGTAGAATAAGAGAATGCACTAATAAGGCCATGTTAAATGAGCTAACATTTGAATCTTTGATTCAAATGAGCTCATTCCTTTCTGTTTTAGCTTGCATTAGGCCAAGACACTTTCATTTTGCCATGTCATAGCATGCATCATATTGTTGCATATTGTCATGTGTTGATTATGTTCGGTGTGTCTTTCGTGGTAGGTTCTGCCTCCGAGGATAACCCCGAGTATCCGTCTGAAGGGCAGTACCCTACTACCACTACAACAGGCAAGCAACCCATTGATCATTCTGATACAAACCCATGTTCTCGCTTCTGCTCTTGTTTACTGCATTAAGACAACACGATTCAAACTGCTGTGTGCTACGGTAGTTGAACCCTTATCCTCTGCATGACCTGTCATTGCCACAGTAACTAGATGAAACCCACTAGCATGTGTAGGAGTTGATTGAGCCATGTTTGTGTTTCCTACCTTGCTATGCCTGCTATGCTTAGAGTTGTGTCAGGTCTGGTTCATCTGGGTGATGGGCTAGAGTGAAATGATTATGTCGGTAATGTGAGGGGTGTGTTGAACATGATTTGGTAAAGGTATCGATGAGAGGCCATGTAGGAGTACATGGTGGGTTGTTTCATTGAGGCCGTCCATAAGAACTAAGATTTGTATGTGTGATTTAAGATTCAGTTACTACCATAAATTGGGCCCGAAACCAATGGACCCTCTCGGCTTACCCTAGTACTCTGTCCAGGAGTTGCAATTAGTGTCTAGTGTTTGTAGGTTATGTGTTGGCGGCCGTGCGTAGCGCTGACCCTAGGGGTGGGCTATGTTGCGGTAGATACACCGTGGCACGGTGTACCGAGTCACCCATTTGGTGTCTCGGGAACCCTGTTCACATCGTTCGGGGCCTTATGTGGAAACCTCGTCCGGACTCCCTACGGATGGAACCTGAATAGGCGATAAACCTGGACTAGAGGCTTGAGTGTTTAGGTAGGCCGTGGCTGACACCCTCGTTGGGCTTCCGCTTGAAGGTTGCCGAGTACATGTCGTGTAAACGGCGGTAAGTGGTGCAAGCGTGTATGAAGAAGTACACCCCTGCAGGGTATAAAACTATTCGAATAGCCGCGTTCGCGGTAAAGGACTACTTGGTTGCTTATATAGTTCATAGACAAGCTAATGGATACTACTAAAAGACTCAAGATAAGTGTGAGTACCGAGGATGGCCTCTCGTAGGATGACGAGGGAGGATCCCTGGTGGAGTATTGTGTTGGTGAGTAGTGGACTCGTGTGCGAAAACTATTTTACTAGTGGAGTTCCGTAGGATAGCTTAGCCAAGAGTCAAAGCTGGCTTGCTGCAATAACTCCACCACCTTCTTGAGAATGAGCATTTATAGTAGGTTTTGATGTAAGACTTGCTGAGTACCTTTGTACTCATGTTTGCTTAATTACTGTTTTCAGACGACAACACCGCCCCCTCCGATGGGTTTTATGTAGACCTTGATGTCGACGAGTGACTAGCCACCCAGGTGGTGATCCTGGCCATGGAGGGCCCTATGTAGATAGACAGGCTTCGAGAAGCCTTCTTGCTTTCTAGTGTCTGTACTTAGACTATTTGCTTCCATATGTGCTTGTATGCTTGTATGACTTGAGTGTCGGGTCATGTGACCCCTATCTATATGAACATGTTATGTATGGCTCTCTGGAGCTTTTAAATAAAGTACTTGAGTTGTAGAGTTTTGTTGTGATGCCATGTTGTATGTACTCATATCGGGCATATTGTGTGTATGATTGAAATGCTTGGTATGAGTGGGATCCGACAATCTAGTTGTTTATCCTTGGCAGCCTTTCTTATGGGGAAATGTAGTCTAGTGTTCCTCGAGCCATAGTAGTCCGCTACAGCCCGGTTCACTGGAGTCCTGCTAGCCCAGCACTACTGCTCAGGACACTTGACTGGCCGGCATGTGTTTCACTTCGTTCCTATGTCTGTCCCTTCGGGGAAATGTCACGCGGTGACATCCGGAGTCCTGCCTAGCCTACTACAGCCCGGTTTTCCCAGAGTCCTGTTAGCCCGGTGCTACAGCCCGGATTCACTCGCTGATGACCGACATGCTCGATGTGATTTATTTATGCCTGTCTCCATAGGTCTTCGCCGCTTTGGGCTCACGACTATCCATGTCGGCTCAGGTTCTCTGTCATATGGATGCTAGCGACACTCTCATATACCTGAGCCAAAAGGCGCAAACGGTCCCGGGCCATGGTAAGGCGACACCCGTGGGGATACCGTGTGTGATGCCGCAATGTGATATGAGGAGTTACCAGCTAGATCGATGTGACTTGGAATCGGGGTCCTGACATCGGTGGAGTCCGGGAAGTGAACACGATTTGGGTTATGTATGAATGTAAGTAGTTTCAGGACCACTTCTTGATCACTTCTAGCTTCACGACCGTTGCGTAGCTTCTCATCTTACTCTTATGTGCCTATGTTAGCCACCATATTTGCTTGGCGCTTGCTGCAGCACCGCCTCTTTACGTTATCCTACCCATAAGCTTAAATAGTCTTGATATCGCGGGTGTGAGATTGTTGAGTCCTTGTGACTCGCGGATACTTCCAAAACAGTTGCAGGTGCCGATGACCAGTGCAGGTGATGCTACCGAACTCAAGTGGGACTTCGACGAGGACCTTGGTTGTTACTATGTGCCATTTGCTGATGATCAGTAGTCGAGCCCAGTTGGAACGATCGAGGATCTAGCATTTGGGGTTATCTTCTTTTCATTTGGATTTGACCGTAGTCGGTCTATGTGTGTATTTTGGATGATGTATGATTTATTTAAGTATTGTGTGAAGTGGCGATTGTAAGCCAACTCTCTTTATCCCTTCCTTGTTCATTACATAGGATTGTGTTAAGATGACCCTTCTTGTGACAAAACCACAATGCAGTTATGCCTCTAAGTCATGCCTCGACACGTGGGAGATATAGCCGCGTCGTGGGCATTACAGGTCAAGCGGAGTAAATGAGGTCTGAGGAAGGGAAGGGGTATTTATAGCCGCAGTGAAAAACTGCACGCCCAAAGATTTTGGACGAACATGCCCCTAACCCTTGCTATCCTATCGACATGTGTAACCCATGTACTGAGAGGTGGAGATTGTGGTTGAGTATTTTAATCCATCGTGGGGATTGGAACGGTTTGAGCGGCAACAACCAAAATTTGGATAGAAAAAATATTAAAGTTTCGTTCGCAAATTCTTCAGCTGTCAAGGACACAGTGAAGACTTTTAACGGGTTTCAAATAGAATGCACATGAAGAATTTGTGAACAGACTGGTTGAGTTTAGCATGGAGGAGGAACAGGTCCGGTCACATTCACTTAGATGAAAATCAACTTGAAGAATTAGCAATAAGTGAATATTGTTGAGGACATTGAAAAACTCAAATATATATAGTCAATGAAGAACACCAGACAAAATAGTTGAACAAATTGCAAATTTGAGGAATTTGAAAATTTGAAGAATTTGCAAAATAAAGAAAAACTCATTTTTTTTAAGATTTCAACTTTTGTCGGTGGCCTGACCCATCCTATAAGAATGATGATTTCAGAGACCGTGTAGAGTTGTCGTCGGGCTCTGAGAATCAATTTCTTTATTAATTTCTTCACACTTAGAGGGTTAATGTTCATTGATTGAAGAAAAATGTTACTTTGTGTTGTGCACATCTAAGTCATCAATTTTGCATATGTGTTAGGATGTACGTCCTTTCAAAGAGCATTCAAAGATTCTAAGATATTTAGCTCACACCACAACTTGCTAAATCTCTTGTCATCCAAGGGATTTGTAAAGATATCTGCCAGCTGTTATTTAGTTTTCACGTGGTCGATGGAGATGTCGCCCTTCAACACATGATTTCAAAGAAAATGATGACGAATCTGGATGTGCTGAGTCTTCGAGTGCTGAACTGGCACTACTACAGGATGCTGCTAACGCGACACTACGATCAGAGACCCTTCGACAAAACAGTGTGCGATGCCATAATCACAAACGGTGGTGTAAAAAACCCATCAAAAAAGGTGCAAAACATTTGCGATGGAGGATGCATCAAACATGGTTCAGATTTTAGTTGTGTGCGCGATGCAGGGCATACGGTTCAGCTCAATTAACTGTTTGCGATGAGGATGAACAAAAGAAACGGGCAGCCAGATGAAGGTGTGTGCGATGTACAGCATATGGTTCACTCGGATGAACTATTTGTCATTAGGGAACACAAAAGAAATGGCTAACCAGATGAATGGTGTGTGCGATATACGGCATGCGGTTCACTTGGTTGAAATGTTTGCGTTGAGACATGAGAGCAGAAACGGTTCAAATGAACAAGATGTGTGTGACACGAGGCCAACAGGTTTGTAATTGGAAATTTGTGCGAAGACCGATAACAACATAGACGATTACTGCTAACAATCCGTGTGTGTTGTGAGCAAACGATTGTTGGTATACAATTGTGAGTGATTGATGAAAATATCACTGACGGGTTCCATTGTTTATTCCATGTGCGATGTGATTTTCTTTGTCCGCACAACATCTATGCTCTATCTACAGAGAATCAACATATATACTTAAAAAGACAGCATTGCATAACCAAATTAAGCATACAATTACACAAGTGACTACACACATAACATTTCCACACACCAAAGTAAGCAATTACATGCATACTATAGTAGTAGAAACGAGGATCTAATCATCTACTTATTGTTGCGATGATGCTTGGCATTGCTCTGCTTCCGGCTGGATCCCTGGCCGTTTTGGGGAAGGAGGCACTTCCTCATGTCAAGGATCCGCCTGTACATGTCGTTACTCATGTACGTCTCCTTGGTCACGTACACGACATGAGCTTTGTCGAGTTTCTCCATCTAGGCCGAGTGCCAGGCACGCTTGTCCTTGTTGCACAAATCCTTCATGTCTCTGTGGTAGGGGTAGATGATGGCCTCGGCAAGGTGAACTAGTGAGTCCTTCTCATGCTCCTTGTTGCCCTAGATCTTGTATTGGCCCTGGACGTCGACAAGATTCTGGCACGCGGCTCCCGAATTCTCAAGCGCCTTTACATCATTGGTGATGTCCACCATAGCACACATGTAGTGGGGGTTGTTGACAAACCTGGCGAAATGCTCGCAAGGCCTTGTGGCCAGGCAGTAGTGGTAGACGAGGACGTGGTGGCGCACGCACATTTGGGAGACGGTGACCTTGGGACGAGATCCGGCACGGGCGCGGGTGTACTCGAGGTCGAACCTGACCACCTTGTACTTCTCCGCAGTAAGCAATAACTCCATGATGTGGATGGAGTGCTCCACCCAGACCGCGTCGTTGGTGTACACCACCGAGAGGTCCATGAACCTTCTGTGGGTGTCCACCACGTAATGCATGGTGAACTGCTGCTCGTCATTGGCAGCCGCTCGGAACGCCTATGGAGCCGCGTAGGGTACCCTCTAAGAATTTCTCGTGGTGGGTGCTTCTTGCAATGGTGGGGAGCGATCAAAATGTTGAAGAGACACAAGGGTTAAATGCATGCTGTAATAAATGGGGGTCGACCGGCCTGTAATCGTCACGTCTTGTCACAGTGTTCATAGCGGCGGATTCCAGTACACGCTTGACAACACCGCACCACATGCGTGGGCTCGAAGAGGCGTCAAATGTATCGTCAGTGAGCCTGTTCCCGCGCTACCGTGCTGTTTACCATGAAAGCTTCCCGTCCGGCTAGTTTGGCCATGCGTCGGCTAGAAGAGCGACAAATCATGGGCGTTTATTGGCAAAAAGCTTTGTAAAAATGAAGTGTGTGGAATGACTTCGATCATAAGTTTACCCATGGGTGATGAGGTCAAAGTTACACAAAAGGGTGATGATGGACACTCAAGTGCGATAATTAATTTTGCGCTCTATAGTGCACACGGTGGAAGAAACCAACTGTGTGCAATAATGTCAAAGGTCGCAGTCGATTTAGCTATACAGATCGTGTGCTGTGAGATCAACAAGGTAAACTGATTTATGAATGGTTAATAAAATCTAAGACCATTGCGTATTTAGGTGAAAATAGTGCTAGCAATATACGAGTCTCATACGATGCCATTTCAACGATTGTACCACAAAAGCTCGAAATGTTACAAGGTTCAAATTCCAGAGTTATATGGCTCAAATTCGAAGATTACAAGGTTCAAACTGATATTAGAAAGGAAATTTAGCTCATCAGCTGCAAACGCTCGCACTGATCCATTGAAAATGGATATCAGAGAGGTTCAAACTATTATCATCGCTTCTATGTCTGGTTTCGAAACCTCACAATTTTTGCAAAGGGCTCAGCCACTGAGAAGTCATGTATGGGGTTGACACGATGACTTCCGATTACTCTATCATCTGAAGTTCCACAATAAAATTCAGCATTTTTGGAGCCTACTCCATTCTGCCACAGGTGCCGGCGCTGATCAACAAACCATTCATTTTTGCAAAATAAATGTAGGGAAAACCTCATTTCCTTCAGCACCCTTGCTCCGAGAATAAAGAACCTGGTGAATATAATATCCGGTAAGGTCCCTCGGTAGGAGTTCAAAGTAATTTTTGAGAGATGCAGATCTAGGCATTTGACGTGATTGTTATATTGAATCACATTATCCACCACTAGGCCTAATCTTATCTGCAAAAAAAGAAAATGTGTTAGTGCCTGCATGCATTTTTGAACATTACTACAGGCCTATTTGGTTTGCAGGATTTGTAAAATGCACTAACATGCCATCTTCGATCTGACATGATTAACATGGGCATTTGATTACATTCTAGAAAATTTTAGCCTTCTTCACAAGAGGTTGGAGTGGATGAAAAGTTCCCTAAGAAAACTAGTACAGATGAATCCAAAGGAGAAATGGTTATTGATTGTAACCATATGGATCAAGCAACCAATATGGGGGGACATGTATGTACTGAAATCCTCCAAAAGAACCTTCAGAAATCATAGTAATTTGTCATTGTAAACATGGAAAAAGGTGTCATAAATTGAACTCCCTTATGGTTAACATTTAATAGGAAATGAACATCACCTCGATATATAACTTCTCCGGGCACGCAAAGCATCTCAGGAAATTGACAACTTGCTCCAGGTAAGTCAACATGCAGATAGTTGAAAAGAAAACTTACTTCAAACAAAGTCTAGACGGATGATTTTGTCAGGGAAGTTAGCATATATCTCATGACCAGGCCCTTTTATGTGCAGTGCAATTTTAGTGCCAACTTTCAGTACATAAAACTTTGCAATTTCTTTCCAAAAGCTAGTGCCAAAATAGGAGTCACCATGTTCATCAAGTCTTACAGTAGCAATGATTGTAAGGTTTGTGTGAATTATGACATCCGTGGAGCCTTGATATATGTAAAGGGAAAAATTGTGCACTACAAAATCTGTTGCATAGCAAGGGATGTTCTGCAGAAAATGGTAGGATTGTTAAAGAAAATATGGTAACATGCAAATATGGGCCCAAATTGAAAGAACTGTACAGTAGTTGAAATCAAAGGACAAAAATCTATAATTAGAAAGATAGGGTAAACATGATGTCATGGAAATATGAGAGTAATCGAAAGAACAATATACCATTAATTTGCCTAATATAGAAAGAAGAGTGGAAAATACCCTTTGACGTATATGGTGCATGTGGCACCTTTTATCCAAATGTAGCAATATTTAGAATATGTTCAGGAAAGTAGGCCATGCCAACCGATTTAGGGTGAGATTGAACATGCCACGCGCGTCCTCAAGTTATCTGGTATGGTGAGATGGAATCTCTGGCGGAGGTCGCAAAGTCCTGAAGTGTCGGCGCACTGTACATGCTATGAATGAAAGAAAACCCTCAAATCAGCTCGAATAAAAATGAATTCACGGTGATTTCCGACGGGTGATTAAAGGAGGTTGATGAACTAGGATAAGAGATGACATAATATCTCATTAAATTAGTTACCTTGTCGTCCATGAGAAAGAACCCTTAGTACGGCAGATTCCTCAATCGAGCGGAGCTGGGTCGACGACGAGCAGTGTTGAGAAAGTCGATGGCGATAGGCGGCGGCAAGTGGAAGTGGCAAAATGCGGTTGGCTTTGCCGGCACCCTAGCAGCGGCGGCAGGCGTCCAACTAAGTGTTTACCGCCGCGATAGGCGGTGCCATGGCATAGACGCGGAGGAGCTTGTGCAGGTGTGAATGGGGAACGTACCAGAGGGGGTGGCGGGCGGGGTGAGGGTTTTTGTTACATGGGGATGGTGAGGGTTTTCTTTTTTCTTTTTTGAATTAGGTGGTGAGGGTTTTCTGTCCCACAAAGAATTTTTGGGGTGACGGTTTGCTAGAGCGAACCGCGTGTGATTGACGCAATAGGCAAAATGAAAGTCATAGCACACGGTTCCAATTTTGGCAACCGTGTGTGATTGACGTACTACCTCTGTCCTGGTTTATTGGTCCCCCTTTGTAATTTTTACCAAATTTCGACCAAATATTTAACATAAGCGTACACGTACATCAGCATAGTTCAACAATAAGTACATAGTTCAACCGTCATTAAGCATACTCAAGCGTACATAGTTCGGTCCATCCCACATCTCATCTCACATGCCGACACGATCCTGAAGATTCTCTAGGTACTCAGCGTACGCATCGTGTGCCACCCTGCGAGAATACATCTGCTTGAAGGAGACAACGGCCCATCCTCTTGCATGTGCCAGAACAATTAGATACGCGTCATGAAGCTTCTGGTTGCAAAATGGTCATCCATAGTCGCCGTTCCTGGTCCTAATACGCCTGTTATGCATTCCTGCATAAAGCTCCCTTGAGATGTACCTCTTGTACCTCCTCTGGCCATCTTCATCCTCGCTGTCCACATCGCCAGACCACACCTATACAAATAGTACAACAAATTTGGCATCAAATCAATGATTACATGCCGTGAAGTAGGATTAGGAATTTATGGCTATTTATTTATACATATCCAGAGATTATGGTTCAATTTTTAAGCACAGTCGTCTATGTACAGACCAATTTTGAAGAAAATAATGGCACAAACATATGTAGGTCATTCAAAATCAATTGTCAAGTCCTGGCTAGGAATTATTTGCATGAACCCTAACCCTAGTCAGATTACTAGCAGAAATCATTTGCACAGATGAAACAACTAATCACTTATCACCTGTACCATTCAAACAATCAATACACTACATGGATCTAATGAAACTTACTCAAATTTCATGGATTGGGAGTACATAACCATAGGATTTCTATTCCAAAAAGGGGGAGGCAGGAGTAACCAGAGAAACCCTCTGATCTATTTGACACATAAATGGGTATAGATGACTAACCAGCTGTCCGTCGTCATCGGAATCGTTGCCGGAGTGGTCGTCGGAGTCGTCGCCAGAGTGGTCGTCGGAGTCGGTGTGGAACTCTGCCTCTGGCTGTGGAAGCTCGACATTGTCGACGATGTGAGGGTGCAGCGATAACTCTCAGGCGGTGACGACAACCTCTGTCTCCATCTCCATGCCATGCTCCGGTGCTTTAGCAGCCCTGGTGTCACCACTCCCTCCGATGGGGCGCTTCGGCGACATCCTCATACACTGGCGTCTTTGAGTACTAAGAGTGGTGTCGAGGATGCAAGAGGAGAGAGACGATTGTGTGTGTGTGTGGCTGATATGTCTCCGTCGTATCTATAATTTTTGATTGTTCCATGCCAATATTATACAACTTTCATATACTTTTGGCAACCTTTTATACTATTTTTTGGGACTAACATATTGATCCAGTGCCCAGTGCCAGTTCCTGTTCGTTGCATGTTTTTTGTTTCGCAGTAAATCCATATCAAACGGAGTCCAAACGGGATAAAAACTGATGAAGATTGTTTTGGAATATATGTGATTTTTGGGAAGAAGAATCAACACGAGACGATGCCCAAGGGGGCCACGAGGCAGGGGATGCGCCCAAGGGGGTCAGGCGTGCCCTGGGCCCTCGTGGCCACCCCATAAGGCAGTTGGTGCCCTTCTTTCGCCGCAAGAAATCCAATATCCGGATAGAGATCATGTTAATATTTCAGCCCAATCGGAGTTACGGATCTCCACGAATTTAAAAAATGGTGAAAGGCCAGAATCGGGAAGGCAGAAACAGAATGAGACAGAGAGACAGATACGATCTCAGAGGGGCTCTCGCCCCTCCCACGCCATGGAGACCATGGACCAGAGGGGAAACCCTTCTCCCATCTAGGGAGAAGGTCAAGGAAGAAGAAGAAGGAGGGGGGCTCTCTCCCCCTCTCTCCCGGTGGCACCAGAACACCGTCGGGGCCATCATCATCACAACAATCTACACCAACAACTTCACCGCCGTCATCACCAACTCTCTCCCCCTCTATGCAGCAGTGTAACCCCTCTTTCAGCCGTAGTAATCTCTACTTAAACTTGGTGCTCAGCGCTATATGTTATTTCCAAATGATGTATGGCTATCCTATGATGTTTGAGTAGATCTGTTTTGTCCTATGTGTTAATTGATGATCGTGACGGTTTTGAGTTGCATGTTTCATTATTGGTGCTGTCCTATGGTGCTCTCCATGTCACGCAAGCGCGAGGGATCCCCGTTGTAGGGTTTGCAATATGTTCATGGTTTGCTTATTTTCTGCCTTGCGTGAGTGACTGAAACACAAACACGGATAAGTGGGTCATGGCGTATGGGAATAAAGAGGACTTGATACTTTAATGCTATGGTTGGGTTTTACCTTAATGATCTTTAGTAGTTGCAGATTCTTGCTGGAGTTCCAATCATAAGTGCATATGATCCAAGAAGAGAAAGTATGTTAGCTTATGCCTCTCCCTCAAATAAAATTGCAATAATGATTACCGGTCTAGTTATCGATTGCCTAGGGACAAATAACTTTCTTGTGTGACAACAAGATCTCTACTAAAACTAACTTAGTTGTGTCTTCATCTAAACCGCCCCTACTTTTTATTTATGTGCTGTTTATGATCTTGCAAACCTATCGAACAACCCCTGCAAAGTACTTCTAGTTTCATACTTGTTCTAGGTAAAGAGAACGTTAAGCGTGCATAGAGTTGTATCGGTGGTCGACAGAACTTGAGGGAATATTTGTTCTACCTTTAGCACCTCGTTGGGTTCGACACTCTTACTTATCGAAAGAGGCTACAATTGATCCCCTATACTTGTGGGTTATCAGTGACGAGGATGGGGGGTGCGGCCGCTCAGGCGCACCATTAATATGGAGTTGTGGGAGAGAGGCAGGTGGCGGTCAAACCAATGGCTCACCTCCCGGTGAGCCTGCGCATCGGACTGCTAGCATGCCTACCAAAGTTTCACACAGCTACTCGCACGCCTCCTGATGACACTGCGCAGTGAGCACGCCTCCATCAATGCACACACCTACACGCACGCCTCCCCGTCTGCCTGCGCAGCGGACTACTCGCATGCGTCCCGTCAACTCAGGCCTGCTCGCATGGTAGACGGGTCGCGCGGCGGCATGTATATTGTTTTTCTATTTGGATGATTATAATGCTGCCACTTTATTGCTTAACCGAAGCATGGCACGTATCCATTGTTGGTCTAACACTCACGGTTCAAATAAATAATCCGTTTGGGATATTGGTTCCCAATTATTAATAATCTCCCATCTGCAATTAGATAAAGATTACATCAATACTGATCTCAAATTCGACAAAAAAATGTATAATGCCACTTTTGTATTGGTGTCCCTATGACAACACGATAAGTTTCATGAACTTCAAATAAGTTTTGGGTGTACTAGAATTTGAAAATCAAGATTTTCAATGTTTGAAATTTGTTGCAGGGGGAGTAAGCATGCACCCAGTGAGACACATGTGTTTTTCCAATCCATTTTGGTGCACTGTCACGTGTGCATGTAGCTCAAATTTGATTTTTGCACATTATACCCGTAGAAAATCAAAAAATTAATGTACTAAACCATCTTAATGATCTCTATGATTTTTTTGAAATTAAAACGCCCCTCCTTTGGTAACATATATGTTCACCGCGGGATAAATAATTTAACATGCATCGTAGTCGTGGTGGATTCACGGTGTGTGTGTGTGTGTGGGTGTGTGCGTCTGGGGATGGCGGGTGGCTCGTAGTACACTACGAGTTGTGAGCCACCGTGTGGGTTGGCCTTTTTTTAGGCAAGCCGGTGCCACATCAGAGTCCTGAAATCGTTATTTAAAATATTACAGAACCCTTTCATACATACATGTTTTGGCCACATGCAGTCGATAGTTGTCCTACACGACACTTGATACTCGCGTGTGACGCTTTCTCTGGGCCCATGAGGTCGTCGTCCATCACTTTGACGAACAGCCGACAGTGAGGTTAATTTGACCAGCAAGGTAGAATCATTTTTTTGTGTTATGGTGGTATATAGTATGCATCGAAGAGGTGGGAGGGGACTAGCATATTTACTATATGTGCGCGTCCATGAACAAGTACGCCTCACTCAGTGTCGGGACTTTTTGGTTTCCGAGGCACCTGCCACATCAAAATTGTGAAATTGGCTCTTCAGACATCACACAACACCTTTTGGGCCACACGCATAGCCTAGCTAGGACACTCACGTGTGACACTTCCATCTATGGGCCCACGAGGCCATCGTCGATGCATGCATGCATCACTTTGACCTACATCGGGAGAGGTTAATTAATTTCACCATCGATGAGGATTCTTTTGGGTTGTACATATGTTGCGGCAGGATCATATAGTATGCGGTGAAGAGGGGGAAGGGGGCCATCATATGTAGTACGCTTGATGAACCTCACTCTGTGGCACATCAAAGTTGTGCATTTTGGGTATTCAACAAATATATGTTTGGCCCACATGCAAAGCGGTGGTGGTTGTCCTTTCGCACCCACTTAAGCGGTTATCAGCGATGTCGATGCTTTCCATCTGTGGGCCCGCTTGGTCCATCACTACATTTTGCTTGACAACAAGAGAGGTTAATTTGACTTAGGAGGGGATTATTGTTTTTGCTCTGGTATGACATGCATGATACAATTTGAGCACACACACATGCATGTGTCCGCATGAATCCCTCCCGTCGAGTCAAAGTGGCTAGTATAATGACACATCATGAGCCGATCTCGCTCTGTGTGGGGAGCTAGTGTATGATTTTTGACGCGCGTGCCACATCAATGTTGTGTATTCAAACATGCATGCATGCATCACCTGCATACATATGCATGTAGTGGTTGCCTTCGAACGGTGCAGTCCCTCGCGTGGTTATCGGCAACAAGCCTATATATTTGTGGGCCTACGTGGACATCCATGATCACCTTGACCAACAACAAGATAGGTTACCATGACGAATTCTTCATTTGGTTCGTGTTATCGTAGTATAGGTCATGGTGAGATTCAGACCTTAAGTTTGAGCGCATATACTATGCATGCATGCATGCATGAATCCCCGTCATTGGCTTGAAGTGTGGTGTAACATACATATGCATTGTCAACCTAGCTTTTGCTGATAAGGTTTTTAGATCTTCTAATTTGATAATCCATCCTATGGATGGATCTCGTTTCTTCATTCTGGTTGTTTCCTTCAGTCGATATGAATTCAGTCCGGATGTGGACTCTATAGCTGTGGCACTTGAGGCTGCCCTTGGAGGCTCGGCTATTGATCTAATGGTAAATCATGTCAAGGACAAAGTCTATTCCTTTGTTGTTTCTTGCAAAGAGGTTGGTTTTCATATTGTGGATTCACGTTCTTATGCCCGCCCTCAGTTCAAGTGTTATTGTCATATTTGGGGTAATGGCAGGCCTAATTGCTGGCATGAGTTTAAGATCTGGAAAAAGGAGGGCGATGTTGAGTGGATTCTTGTTAGCCCTGGTAAACGTCGGGCGGCTCTTGGCATGTTGGCCATGCATAAGCCTCCCACTAAATCTACTATTAGATCTGATCTTTCTACTCAGAAGAAGCTATCTTTTGCCACATTCCAAAATTATGAAGTTTGTAAAGGTTATCGGTATCCGGCTTCTCAGAATTGTATTGATCTAGTTTTTTTGTCTAGTTATGATCTCCCTCCTAAGGAGCGTGTTGTCATCCACCTGCCGCCGCCAGTGGAGCACCAGTGGACGGCGACCTCGCCGTCGATCACGTTTGGTATGGTTGCTCCTCTTCGATAGTTGTCTCCCACTCGTCCACACCCATCTCCGCTGTAGTCATCTGGCGGGATTGTTGGAGTTTAAAATGCTGCGATGTTGGGCCCCTCGGAATATGTGATTACCGGCCCCTCCCCCACTCGCCTACGCAGGCCCAGCTTTTCTCCCACTCGGGATGGCCCAAACTCTGCTGGGTCATTCCCCCCGTGGCCTCTCCTCTGGTTGGACTGGCTAGCCCCCCTTGCTGCAGATTCCTTCAATGCAGGAGGCTAATGATGCTTTTGAGTCAATGGTTGATGACATGGTGGAACAAATTCTTACGTGTCCCATCTGCTCTATGGTGGGCCACCTGTTAGTGAGCTGCCCGTCTAATGTTGGCTGTTTGGCTTGTGGGGATAGTGGTCATTCAAGGAAAGATTGTGCGTATATTGCGATTCAAAAAGGTCTATGTTGGAAACGGAAGCGTCCCGCTATCCCGGTTAGACCGGTCTCTCCTACCCGCATTAGGAAACACGCGCTGCCGCCTCCACAACCCTCCCCTATCACATCACCATTAACCAGCTCTCTGATTTCTACTCTGCAAACCCCTACTAGTCTGCCTCCTCAGACGCCCCCGTTTCTAGCTTCGCCGTCTCCCATGGCCAACTTTGCTCTCGATCCAGAGCGCTATGTGCCTCAGCCACCACATCATCAATGGTGGAGTTCATCGTCTTCCCCACACCTTCATCACACCGGCGTCCCCCATTGTTCGCTTGCATGAGAGCTTCATGATAGCTGAAGTCATGCCGGCCCCTCCTCTGGCTCAGATGGGTCAGGTACGTGAACAAGTGGTCGAGCTCATCAACCATATGGGTTTTCATGATAGGTCTGCTCAGCCTTGGATTTCTAGAGTGGGTTTATTTTAAGTTCGAGATGCTGGGGAGGGCTTTGCTTTTATTCAGTTGCCACCACAGGATCTAGGACATGATAGATTTGTTCATTTTATGAAGCATGGTGATGGTGAGGGTTTCCATGGAGTCCAAGGTTTTCATGAGGGATGTCTGATGTTCTTGGGGGTCCCTCTTGACCTCCGCAATACTGAGAATTTGCGGGCTGCTGTTAACACTTTTGGGAAGATCAGGAGGCAACACTTTTGGGATGATCCGTATCTTGTAAGATCTATTGTTTTTGCTTCCTCCCCAGAGGATATTCTTGTTCCTAGGGATGTGGTTTTGTCTGACTATGCAGATTGGGGTGGAGCAAAAGTCTCTTGGACAGCTCCTTGTTACATCTTAGATGCCAACTTTGCTGAGCAGATGCCACAAGACGAAGATCCCATGCCAATTGACGGCAATCCTCACCCGATGTCTAGTCAGTTGATCCATGAGGATAATATTTTTGCTCTCCCACCATACCCAGCTCTTAGGTGAAATGATGTCCCCCCACTGCCACCTCCTACGAATAATGATGAGTAGGGAGGCGGATGGTGATGGCATGCTGATGATAACGCTGCTCAGGATGATCCGCCTCAGAATGATGTGGTGCAAGATCAGGAGTCAATGGTCATTGACCAGCAAGATTTCTCTGGCTCTATCAACCAGTCTGACAGTCATGTTCAGCCTACTTTTCCTCTGCATGTTTAGTTGCATGTTGAGGCTATTGTGTTACACCAGGTGATTGTCAAGCCTGCTTTGAAAGCTGAGGTTGATGCTAACCCAACATTGCCAATTTAGCAGGTTGCTGTTTTCCAGGAGGATGCTCTAACAGTAGCTGATGATGCCCTACATGCTTTTGAAGTTCAGAATTTTGCTGATCTGGCAATGGCTATTGAGCAGCTGGTTGTTCCCCAGGAGGATGCGTTGCATGAAGATGATGAAGCTCTGGCTATTGTACCTTATCAGCCTATTGTGGTTCCTCAGCAGGATTTATTAGTTGGACGCGTGCATGTTGTGTATGGCCCACCTCTGCCCCCGGAAATGGCTTGGAAGAAAACTTTTGATACCCTGCTCAGCAGCTATTATGCCACCCAAGTGCCCAAGTCTATTGATTAGTCTCCGTTTGAGCCGCTTGTCCTTTCCAAGCGATCTTGGTCCATGTTAACTGGCTTTCTGAAGTTATTACTGTGGACTCTGACAGGTAGGCTGCTTCTTTGTCCGACTCGCCATCTCCAACGGATGTTGATCGTGTGTTATTCCCTGCTAGTCAGCAAGAGTATTTGCATGAAAATGCTTTGTTGAATGGCAATGACGTAATCAAGCAGTTCTCTTTCTCTGCTCCTAGTACCAAGCAGAAGCGAGCTTCCAAGCATGCAGCCCCGCCAATTGTTGATTCTACTCTTCGTCGTTGTACTCCATGTTCTGCTAAGAGGGATGGCTTCAAGCCCATTCTCCAAGCTATGCCCATGTCTGAACCTAGGAAGAAGATGCCCCAATCCAAGCCTATGAAGGATGATGCCCATGTGTCGGAGTAATGGGCCACGGGTAGGCTATCCCGAGGCCCGGAACCTTTCAAGACATCGGGGCTGACTGCGCCCCTCAAGACACCAGAATGGAGAGCCGCCTTCCAGAGGCCGGCTAAAGGAACAGTCGACTGCCCGCATGTGGCCGAGTCCTGTAGGCGAGGTCAAGACGGGCCGACTCCCGCCTGGCGGCTCCCAGAGAAGCCGGCCATGGGGAGTCGGCCCACGACACCAACAAAGCCCATGCCCTCATCAGGGGGGGATGGGATGGGGAGTGGCAACAGTAAAGCCCACTCTCTCCCCTTCTTATGGGATGGTTAGGCCACAGTGCGCCGTACCAATGAAGATCTCCGTCTGGTGAGGCACTATTGTCGTTCCATCCCTGACATCAGCAACAGTGGGTGGAGTCCTGCACCCACGACGGTCCTGTCGGTACGGTCCACGGATGATGGGCCCTACCGGACAGCGAGAGTCCATAAGATGGCAAGAGCACCACCAGTCGGACCCGAAGGGAGCCGGCCCCCAGAAGTCGGCCTGCTCCTCCCACGGGTCCAACACGCCATTAACCAGACGAGACGGGGATTGGCTATAGTAATCGCCCGCCAGGTGGCAGAGCTGTAGCCACGACCCCATGACCAAGCCTACGTCGTTAGAGGCATGGCTACAGTAATCGGCAGCCGGCAAGACCCGCCAGTGGCGGGTACGGCCTAGCGGCTCCGTACCAGACCAGTCGGTGGGGCCCACCAGTCGGCGGCCCCCAGCAGTCGGCAGAAAGGACGGTAGGCGAAGAGACTGATGGCCGGGCCCTGCGCCCATTCCTTTTACCATTGTACCCCTGGGGGTAGGCCTATATAAACCCCCCAGGGCACCCATGCAAAGGGTTCCGATCCATTAGAACTAGACCAGACCTTAGAGAAGGAGGTGAGTTGGCCTAGTCTCCTCCTGTCCACAGATACAGCTCGAGGAGCACCATTGTACTGACTTTGCCTTAGTGATCATGCAGAGACTCCGCAGAGCAGGACTAGGGGTGTTATCTCCTAGGAGAGCCCCAAACCTGGGTAAAGTTCGCCGGCGTTCGTATCTACGCCTCATCCCGTTTCCAGGCACCGGCGACGTTCTACTCGCCCCCACCATGATAAGCCATCCATTGGCATATGTCACACCCAACCCCCGACATTTTGCGCCCACCATGGGGCCTGGTGCACCGTTGTCCGGAGACCTATTCTGGACAGGAACCCTTTTCCTCCCTGGCGAGCACAGCTAGCCCGGCATGCCAGACAGAGTCTGCGCCGACGCGCTGCATGGCGCTGAAATCGCCTGCGCGGCCAGTTGCCTCGCCGATCTTGTAGGCTAGGTCCGCCTCACCGACGAGCCCGCATCCGACGGGGGCACAGGCGGCCCTGAGAGCCTCCTCGCGGGCCTCCTTGATCAACTTCACGTCGCCAGCGAGCCAGCTGGGGACTTGGAGTCCGTAAGCTCCACTGATCCGATGTTGGTTGACTCCGACACCGTGTCGCTTGACACGTTCCCCACCAACGTGGTGGTCTATGATGAGCCGCTTCCTCGCGCGGAGAGCGGCGGAAGCACCGTCACGGACGTGCTTGTCATCGATCATGGCAAGCACTCCGGTAGGGGTGATTACGACCCGCTCCACGCGGCGCAGCAAGACCTAGCAGCGCCCATCCCTGAAGATGCCGATGCAGAGACGCTGCAGGAACGCCGCCTTCAGCTAGTCGAAGGCGCCAAAAAGCTGGCCAGCATGGGACGCCTGTCAGAAGCCTACCGACGCGAGATGGACCGCGCGGTGGGCGGCACGCCGGCTCCAACTGGGCCTAGCCGCCTTGGCACGGTCCAACAACGCAGTGCGGCTATCGCCGATCTGTTCAGGGCGAATCGTCCCGTCTACGCCACACCTGCGGAGAATATTCGAGCCGCCCAGGCAACGGCGGACGAGCTGGACAAGTTCGACGGTGAAGAGCGCCGCTTGATGATGGAGCGCATCCAGCGACTCCTTGACGCGGCTGCTGAGCAGAACGAGGCCGGCTGCCATACTGATGCGCCGCGCCGACAAAATGACAACCTGCTTCCACGCCGAGACCAAGGCGCAGAGTCTCGGACGTCGACTGGCGGCGTCTGTGGAAGAAAAGACAAGGAGCCGACTGCCAGCCGCAGTCGGACTCGCATCACCATAGAGCGCGACCAAGACGGCCGCCCAAGAACAGTGGAACGATGGGACGACTGTCCGCCTCCTCCCCCTCGGAGGGAAAGGCGAGTCTCCCCGCCGCCTGTTGATCACCCGACGCTCGGCGACCGCCTTGGCCGCCGAGAGGGAGTCGGTGAGAATGACGCGCGCCATCGGATCGACTGTCTTCACCGATCCCTGGCGCTTGAGGAAGAAGATGAGTTGGGTCCGCCGTGTTTTGGCCCCCGCATCCGAGACGAGCCCTTCCCCAAAGGGTTCACGCTCCCCAGAGACACACCCAAGTAAAGCGGCTCCGTGAAGCCGAAGGACTGGCTGATCGACTACTCCATGTCCGTCAGCATAGCAAACGACAACAAGCGTGTTGCCGTGAAGTACGTTCCACTCATGCTCCAGGGCATGGCCCGGACGTGGCTGAACAGCTTCAGGCCCCGCAGCATCAACAGTTGGGTCGACTTCACCGACGCCTTCGTCCGTAACTTCACCAGCACATACAAGTGACCTCCCAAACCCCGCCAGCTCTCCTTGTGCGTTCAGGGCCCCAGCGAGTCAACTCGCGACTACCTCACGCGCTGGGCCGAGCTCCGCAACTCTTGCGAGGGCGTGCACGAGGTGCAGGCTATTGAGTACTTCACTGTAGGATGCCGAGAGGGCACCCTCCTCAATCACAAGCTTCTCTGCGATGAGCCGAAAACCCTCGACGAGCTGCTGATCATAGCAGACAAATACGCCACGGCCAACTCCTCCATGAAGACGGAGATTCAGGTCAGCGCAACCGGCAAAGTGGCTCCTCAGGCTCCCCGAACCCCAGCTGGAGACACCAGTCGGCGTCAAGAGCAGAACGACCACAAGCGTAAAGCCCCCCCCCCGCCGACTTCCACTAGTCGGCAGGTGGCAACAGTTGAAGACCAACAGCCGGAAGGGCAGCCTCCGCCCAGACGTCAGAAGGGCGGCATGTCCAACTGGCAGCCGGCCTTCTCATATGAGCAGACTCTGGATGGACCCTGCAAGTTCCACAGTGGCGCGAAGCCGTCCAACCACACCACTCGGAAACGCCACTGGCTCACCAGGATCGCCA
>NC_041384.1:360957322-360972173 GCF_002162155.2 Triticum dicoccoides | reverse complement strand
GCAGCCCACGGTCAGACCAGTCGGCGCAGTGCAAGACAAGTACCCAGAAGAGCAGGGACCATACGTCGTGTTCACCAGTGTGGCCAACGGTCGACGCAGCAGACGGCTGCAGCAGCAGGAGGTGAATGCAGTAGGAGCTGACGCCCCATAGTTCATGCACTGGTCTGAGAAGCCCATCAGCTAGAGTCGGGATGACCACCCCGAAGTAATGCCCAGACCCGGCTCCTATGCTTTGGTTTTGGATGCCACCTTTGCCACGGACAAGCGAGCTGCTCATTTTTCCAGAGTCCTGATAGACAGCGGCAGCAGCATCAACATCTTGTACAAGGACACCATGGAGAAGTTGGGAATCAGGCAGAGGCAACTGTAGTCCAGCCGGACGGTGTTCCGCGGCATAGTCCCTGGCCTTTCTTGCTCGCCAATCGGCAAGATCTTGATCGATGTCCTCTTCGGAGACAAAGATTATTTCCCCCGTGAGTCAATATGGTTCGAGGTGGTGGACCTAGAGAGCCCATACCATGCACTGCTTGGCCGGCCAGCCCTGGCCAAGTTCATGGCCATCCCCCACTATGCCTACCTCAAGATGAAGATGCCGAGTTCCAAAGGGACTCTGACCATAACTGGCGACTACAAGAAGTCATCCGCCTGCGCATCAGAGAGCAGTCGGCTGGCCGAGTCCCTCGTGATCGCAGCTGAGAAGCGGCTGCTAGATCAAGTTGTGGCGATGGCAAGCAAGCAGCCAGAGATGTCGCCTGATCCCAAAGAGTCAGAAGCTGAGGGCTCGTTCAAGCCGGCCAAGGAGACAAAGAAGATACCTTTGGACCCGGAGCACCCAAAGAGGTACGCTGTCGTAGGCACCCACCTCGACAGCAAATAGGAAGGCGAGCTCGTCGATTTCCTCCGTGAGAATCAAGACATCTTCGCATGGTCCCCCAAGGACATGCCAGGTGTCCTGACGGAATTCGCCGAGAACAAATTACACGTACGATCTGATGCCAAACCAGTCAGGTAGCCTTTACGCCGCTTGTCAGAAGAGAAGAGGAGAGTTGTTGGGGAAGAGATTGCCCGGCTTCCCAGAATGGCTGGCAAACCCGGTCTTGGTGCTGAAGAGAACAAGCAATGGCGAATGTGTATTGACTACACAAGCCTCAACAAAGCATGCCCCAAGGACCCGTTCGCCTTGCCAAGGATCGACCAAGTGATAGACTCCACAGCCGGATGCGAGCTGTTGAGTTTCTTGGTTGCATATTCAGGATATCACCAGATCAAGTTAAACCCAGCCGACAGGCTGAAGACTGCCTTCATCACGCCGTTTGGAGGTTTCTGCTACCTAACCATGACGTTCGGCTTGAGGAACACCGGCGCCACCTTCCAACGATGCATGCAGAAGTGTCTCCTCAAGCAGCTCGACAGAAATGCTCACGTCTACGTGGATGATGTGGTGGTAAAGATGGAGAAGCGTGGAACACTGCTTGAAGACCTCAAGGAGACCTTCGAGAACTTGCACCGATTTCAGATCAAGCTCAACCCGGAGAAGTGTGTCTTCGGATTACCAGCCGGCCAGCTCCTTGGTTTCCTGGTCTCTGAACGCGGCATAGAATGAAACCCTGTGAAGATCAAGGCAATTGAAAGGATGGAGGTACCTAGCCGACTACTGGACGTACAAAAATTCACTGGCCGTTTGGCGTCCGTCAGCCGGTTCATCAGTCGGCTGGGCGAGAAGGCTCTTCCCCTATACCAACTCATGAAGAAGACCACTTTTTTCGAGTGGAACCACAAGGCGAGCAAAGCATTTGTCCAACTAAAGAAGATGCTGGCAACTCCACCTGTTCTAGCGGCTCCGACTCCTAAGGAGCCCATGCTCCTCTACATCGCTGCCACCAGCCGAGTGGTCAGCACGGCCATTGTAGTAGAACACAAGGAGGAAGGCAAAGCACTACCAGTTCAGAGACCGGTATATTATTTGAGTGAGGTACTGTCGACCTCCAAGCAAAACTACCCCCACTACCAGAAGATGTGCTATGGTGTGCATTTTGCCGCCAAGAAATTGATGCCTTACTTCCAAGAACATCCAGTCACTATGGTCTGCACGGCTCCTCTAGCCGAGATCATCGGCAGCCGCGACGCTTCGGGACGAGTGGCCAAGTGGGCCATAGATTTGGCCCCCTACACCATCTACTACCAACCTCGCACTGCCATCAAGTCACAAGTGCTGGCCGACATCCTCGTCGACTGGGCCGAAACCCAGTATCTACCACCAGCGCCCGACTCCACCCATTGGCGAATGCACTTCGACGGCTCCAAGATGCGCACCGGCTTGGGAGTCGGCATCGTCCTCACCTCTCCCAAGGGCGACAAGCTCAAGTATGTGCTGCAAATCTATTTTGCCGCCTCCAACAACGTCGCTGAGTACGAGGCACTCATTCACGGACTCCGGCTAGCCAAAGAACTCGGCATTCGCCTGATCCTGTGTGATGGTGACTCCGATTTGGTGGTCCAGCAGTCGTCCGGCGATTGGGACGCCAAGGACGCAAACATGGCAAGCTACCGCTTCCTTGTACAACAACTCAGTGGGTATTTCGAGGGATGCGAGTTTCTCCATGTACCAAGAAATGACAACGACCAAGCAGACGCCCTAGCGCGAATCGACTCCACTTGTCAGGCGACACCGTCCGGCGTCGCCCTCCAGCGCCTCCTCAAGCCGTCAATCAAGCCATCACCGGAGTTAGACTCCATCTTCGTGCCGGCTCCTCCTGAAGTAGTCAGATCCGACTCAAGGGCCCCCGCAAACAGCGCGAGTATTCCGGCAGGCAGCGCAGGGATCGTGGCAGTCGCACCCGGCCCGGGGACTGTGGAGCCCGGCCCGGAGACTTCGGAGCCCAACCCGGGGACTGCACCATTCTGCCTGGGGACTTCATCGACACAGCAAGCGGCTGTCGACTCCAACCCGCCACCTCCCGGCCCAGCCACCCTCGTCCAAGTCGTAGTCTTGGCAGTTGCAGAAATTGCAGCACCTTCATGGGCCCAGCCCATCCTCAAATTCATGGTGGACAAAGAGCTGCCGGCCGATGAGATCTCGGCTCAGCAAGTACAACATCGGGCGGCAGCGTACGCCATCATCAATAGAGAGCTCGTAAGGCGCAGCATCACTGGTATTCACCAGCGGTTTGTGGAGCCAGAGCAAGGCCAGGCAATCCTCAAAGACATCCATCAAGGCGAATGCGGCCATCACGCGGCTTCAAGAGCACTCGTCGCCAAAGCTTTCCGCCATGGCTTCTTCTGGACGACTGCTCTTGAAGACGCCAAGTCTCTAGTCCAAAAATGCAAGGGGTGCCAGAAGTTCCGCACTAGGCCTCATCAGCCGGCTTCAGCACTCAAAACTGTTCCTATTGCCTGGCCCTTTGTTGTCTGGGCCTGGACATGGTCGGACCATTCAAGACGGCGCGAGGTTGTTTAACTCATTTACTTGTTGCAGTGGACAAGGTCACCAAGTGGATAGAGGCAAAGCCAATCTAGAGTTTGAATGGTCTGACTGTTGTGACCTTCATCTCCGACATCACAATTCGGTACGGCATACCACACAGCATCATCACCGACAACGGCACAAACTTTGCCAAAGGTGCCTTGGCCCATTTCTGCGCGACGCAGGGCATCCGACTGGACATAGCGTCCGTTGCCCATCCACAGTCCAACGGCCAAGTAGAGCGAGCAAATGGCCTAATCCTGTCCGGCATCAAGCCCCGGTTGATCGAGCCTCTGGAGTGCTCGGCAGGCTGCTAGCTTGATGAGTTGCCAGCCGTCCTCTGGAGCCTGCACATGACTCCAAACAAGTCAACCGGCTTCACGCCCTTCTTCCTCGTCTACAGTGCCGAAGCCGTCATCCCAACGGACATAGAGTTTGACTCCCCTCGAGTCACCATGTACACCAAGGAGGAAGCAGAGGAAGCACGTCAAGACGGCATCGATCTGCTGGAAGAGGGCCGGCTATTGGCACTCAGCCGGTCCAGCATCTACCAGCAGAGCCTACGCTGATACTACAATCGGAAGGTCAAGCCGGGATCTTTCCAAGAAGGAGACCTTGTGCTTCGGCTAATTCAGCGAATAGCTGGCCAGCACAAGCTCTCAGCACCTTGGAAGGCCCCTTCATCATCAGCAAGGTGTTGGGCAACGACTCCTACTACCTGATTGACGCTCAGAAGCCCCGAGCATGCAAAAGGGACGACTCCGGCAAAGAGACGGAGCGGCCATGGAATGCAAATCTCCTTCGAAGATTTTATAGTTAATGCAGTATGTATCAGGCTACCTTTTGTATCAAAGTACGAAGACTTCGGGCCCCTTGAGAAGATCTCAGGGACTGCCTTCTTTTATGTATATGATAATGAGTTATGCCTATGAGTATGTTATTCTTTACCGCTTGGCACCGGGTTCGACTAGTCGGCCCGGGGACTTGCCGTCTTGAGCTATGAAATGACTTCCTGCAGCCGGACAAGTAGTGTGTGGCACTCAAGCCATCTCCTGTTAGAAGCCGCAGATCGCAGAGTGACTGACTGGCAAGCAGGAGTAAGGTAGAATGGGTGTCCATATGAAAAATGGCTAAGGACTCAAAGCATGCACATAGCTTAAGCTGGTTTCTAGCTTTTTTGCAACTGACTCTCGAGCAGCCGGCTCGCTGTTTTCTAAATTAACTTGCTAAAAACTCTAAATGGCTAAGTACTTGCCTCCCATAGAAGCCAAGTATTTGATCTAGCGGCAGTCCGTAGAGCGGCTGTCCGACTAGCCAAATGGCAACCAAGGGAAGGCAGCAAAGGAAAAAGCCAAAGAGCAATAAGCAAGAAGAGATAGAGCGCGGATAAATATTTACATAGAAAGGCCCTTGGCCGAATCATCAAATAAGAGTTCAAGATACACCCACACCCAATGGGTGGAATTGTGCAAAATAACAAGTTCATGGAGACTACTAAGAAGCAAAAACAAAGATAAAGTGGCAGCCTAGGAAGCCATGGACGGACTCGGAGGACCAGAGGGGTCGGCGGTGCCAGTTGGCGGGGCAGTCGGCTGGTTGGTCTCTGCCTGATCACCCCTGGCGACAGCTGGCTCAGTTGTGTGCGGCTCGTTGCTAGAGGCATGGTCGAGCTGGGGCTGGCCGCCTGCCTCGACCTCTGGCGCCTCCTCCTCGCCTTCCTCTTCGCCACTGGAGTCGATCACCTCCGCCGAGTCCTCGCCGTCGTCCGGGTTCATTCCGAACCACTCCGGCGGCGCCTCCTCGCCGTTCTCAGCCCGTTCTGGGACGAAGATACTGGTGTCGGTGTACTCAGTGATCGATGCGGCGCGCCTGATAAGATCGTCCTCCACCATTGCCAGCTCCGCCTGAGCTTCTAGCTGGAATGTGGCTAACTGGGCTAAACTCGGCCCATGATACCACGCCTTGGCGAATTCCAAGGCCCGATGGGCTCCCGCCCGGGCTGCAGAACCCTTCTAGGCCTCAAGACGGCCAGCTGCCACCTTCAACCAGTCGGTAGTCCGACTAGGGGTGCGTGGCGCCTGCATGTCCGGCCATAGGGCGACAATCACCTGGGCGCCGACCTGTTGAAGCCGGCGCAGCATCCAGTTGGCTGGCCGAAGGCGGGCCTCGATGCTGAGGACCTGCTCGCCAATAGTCCCGGGGGCGTTGGCGGCGATCTGTGCGCCGTCCGCCCTCCGTGCTTCACGATCAGCCTCGGTGGCTTGATTGGCGGCGTACGAGTGGCCAGGGAAGAAGTCTGCTAAAGAAGAAGACCGAAGGAATAAGGTTAAGAATTTTAAGGCCGACTCGACTGGCAGTCGGCAGCCCAGAAAAGGAAACAAGGGGAAGCTCACCATCGATGAGATCTTTGATTGCTTGGAAGCCAGAGACCAGCGTCGCCTCTTTGTCAGTCCAGGAGGAGCTCTCGGACGCAAATTCGGCAAGAAGGGCGGCCTCCTTGTCCTCCGCCTCCCTCTGGGCCCTCTGGAGCAGCTCCTTCTGCTCCGCCAGCTGCGTAGCCAGCCGGTCGCGCTGCTCCGTTAGCCAGCCGCACTCCTCCTCCCTTACACGCAGCGCAGTTTTGGCTTCGCCCAGCTGCTGCTGAAGGGAAGCGTTGGCCTCTGAAAAAGGGAGGGGGAGGGATGTCAGTCATCAGCAAAAAGAAATGTTGCCAGGGAGATCCGGCCGGACTGCTTAGTAGTCGGCCCGAATCTCGGGGACTACAACCCGCGGGTGCGCCAGTGCGCCCTCGCAGAGAAAGAAAAGGACTTACCCCGGCTGTCCGACAAGTCAGCGGTCCGCTTGGCCCGCTCCTCGACGTTGGCGTTGAAGGAGGTCACGCGGAGATTATGGTAATCCTGCATCAAATTTCAGAAAAAAGTATCGGTACTTGGAACTCGCCGATTAGAGTTCCGAGCCGCCTGCTCAGCAGCCGGCCCGAAACTCGGGGACTACACCCAGTGGGTGCGCTGGCGCGCCCCCAGAAAGAAAAAACAAGGAAGCCAAGCAAAAGGAAGGATGCGTACCCGGATGGCCGTTCGTGATGCCAGGTATGCCTTGGTGCACTCCTTGATGTCGTCGCCCTCGGCCCGAAGCTTGGCTTGGACGTCCAAGAGCGCTTGGTTCAACGGGCCCGTCCCGCCTCCCCGCACCCACCCGGTGGGCGCGGCGCTCGACACCTCGGTGTTCGGGATCGAGGAGCTCGCAGCGCCGGTCTCCAGAGGATGCGGCGCTGAAGCCGCCTTCGCGAGACAGCGGCGCGTCGGCGCACTGACCTCGAGGGCCAGACCTGTTGCCGCCGCGCCTCCGGTTGGCGGCACTGGCGGATCCATCGGTTGTCCGCCTGGCGCGCCTTCGGAGGGTGGCGGTGGTGGCACATTGACCTCCGGCGTAGCGGTGATGTCGGCATCCCTCTCCATGACCGGGTTCTCATCGCCGGCTTCCCCAGTCTGCGCCGAGAACTCCGATGGCGGCGGTGCAGAGTTTAAGGGGACGACAAACACCGCCGACTGGCGGCGTGCGGCTTCCTCTGCATGCTTATTCACAGTGTCGATGGCCTCGGCCTCTGCCAACTTCTTCAGGGCGGCGGCCTCCGCCTTGTCGGCTTCCGCCTTCTTCAGATGGGCGGCTCCCCGCTCCTCACGCGCCTCCCGCACGTTCCGCTCCGTCGCCTCCCGGAGGTCGGCGGTGGGGTCAACCCGCCGGGTGGTGGAGTTGGTCTCCGCCAACTTCACGACGGAGCCCGCGGACGACTTCTCAAGAGAGAGAGGGGCCCTGAAGCCGAAAAACAGAGTAAAGAAATTTCGGACAGACTCAATAAACGAAGGTACGAAGGGAGGTGGTGCTTACGCTGAAATAAGCTGCGGCGTCTTCACCACCTTGCGGAAGCGGTTGGCCTTTGCGGCCGCTTCATCCCGCTTGGTCGCTACGGCCGAGCCCTTGGGCTTCTTCGGCCGACTGCTGAACAGGCTCGCCCCGGCCATGCGCTTCTTGCCGCCGCCTTGGGGTCCGACGGAGCTGACGAGCATGCGCCCGACTGGCCGGCTCCTGGTTGGTGGCATGGGGCGACCTCCTCATCGTCATCGGGCCAGTCCTCAAGACTGGCCCCAAGTCTCGGGCCGCGCGCTGCGCCGCCTCCTCCCTCGGCGTTCTCCTCCAAGGCCGCCACCCCTAGGCCGGGGTCGTCAACATCACTCTCCGCTCGGTCGGGGAGGAATTCGCGGTCCGGCCCCACGGTGCCGGCTGCTGGCTGGAGGAGGGGGTTCTGACCAAAGCCGGCTGGTCAGATCGGACAAAACAGACTCGGCAACAAAGAAGTCAGAGAGAAAGAGAAAAAGAAAATGACTCACTAGAGGCAGAGGGGTGGCATGTGAATACGGCTCCTTGCCGAACTGCCACTCTTCTCTAAGGTCGCAGCTCGCCAGATAATTCACCATGTAGGCCACCTCCTCGTGTGGCATCTCCTTGGTGCACATCCTACTCGGGTCCCGGTGCCCGCTCATCTGGCAGATCATGTGGGGGCGACTTTGAAGAGGGAGCACTCGGCGCGCCACGAAGGCGGCCAGCAAGTCCGGCCCGGTCAGGCCCTCTGACTGCACCTGTACTCGAAGCCGCGCAACGGCACCGGCTCCCGCAGGCGTCAACGTCCGGGCCTGGTGCGACCAGTTGGGTTGCCTCCCAGCCGGTGGGCCGGCTACGAAGGCCGGCAGGTTGATCCAGTCGCCCTCCGCGGAGATGTTCTTCACGTAGAAGTATGACCGCTGCCACATCTTCACCGACTTGATCAGCTTGATGGCGAGAAACGGGTTGTCGGCACCCGATCTCCGCACGGTGATGAACGCGCCGCACTGAGCCGGCACGCCCGTGGCTTGAGTGCCGAGCTTGGTGTATAAGAACTCCCCCCAGAGCTGCAGGGTGGGGAGAACACCGATGAAGCCCTCGCACAGGGTGACGAAGGCGGACAGCAGCACCACCGTGTTGGGGGTGAGGTGGTGCGGCTGGAGTCCGTAGAACTCAAGGAAGGACCGGAAGAAGTTGCTCGCCGGCAGGCCCAAGCCGCGCAGGCAGTGCAAGCGGAAGACGACCCGCTCGTCCTCCTGCGGCGCCGGCGAGATTTCCTCCCTCGGCGCGAGGCGAACCCGAACGAGGTCCTCGCTGGGCAACCGACGCATCTTGTGGAGGAAATCGACGTGGTCGTCGTGGACCTCCGAACCGTCCCAAGTGCCGGAGTGCACCGTAGGGGGCGTGACGGCAGAGGAAGAGCTCATCGTGAGCAGACTGCCGCAGCGCTCGACGTAGCTTGAGGTGCGACAGAGAGAGAGAGAGAAGAAGAAGAAGTAGTGGGAAGGTGGGACGCGCGTGCTCTGCCGTTTCCCCTCCTCCCCCTACTTATAGCCCAGTGGGCTGCAAAGCCGAGGGGGCGGTTGGGGGATTTACTGCGCCCACTACTCCATGCCCCCCACGTTATTGCGCAAAATTACTGCATGCGGTAATTCCGTGGGAACCTCAACCGCCCCCCACGGCCGCAGCGGATCCGCTCACGTGCCGAGGCGTGGTAGTGGCGGGCCCTGCCTGTAGACATGTCCCATCTCACGGATGGGTAGGCGGGCTAGCTTGGCCACTGGTTGACACGCGGTGGGCGCGGAATGGGTGGCGGTCAGGAAGCTTAGATCACACGCTACTGAGTTCCCGCCGGGGAATTCGAAAGCATTTTTGAACAAGTCAAGGTCCGACGACTCCGACTCCTACCAGTCGGCCCAGTAGAAGTCAAACGAGGTCTCACCTCAAGCACTCGGAGAAAGAAACTGTTGAGGCTCCTCGACTGATCGTCCGTGGTGCCTCACCAGCTTCGGGGACTACTGTCGAAGTAATGGGCCACGGGTAGGCTAACCCGAGGCCCAGAACCTTTCAAGACATCGGGGCTGACTGCGCCCCTCAAGACACCAGAATGGAGATCCGCCTTCCAGAGGCAGGCTAAAGGAACAGCCGACTGCCCGCACGCGGCCGAGTCCTGGAGGCGAGGTCAAGACGGGCCGACTCCCGCCTGGCAGCTCCCAGAGAAGCCGGCCATGGGGAGTCTGCCCACACCACCAACAAAGCCCATGCCCTCATCAGGGGGGATGGGACTGGGAGTGGCAAAAGTAAAGCCCACTCTCTCCCCTTTTTATGGGATGGCTAGGCCATAGTGCGCCGTACCAATGAAGATCTCTGTCTGCGGGAACTGTTGTCGTGCCATCCCTGACATCAACAACAGTGGGCGGAGTCCTGCACCCACGACGGCTTGTCGGTATGGTCCACGGATGATGGGCCCTACCAGACAGCGAGAGTCCAAAATACGGCAAGAGCGCCACCAGTCGGACCCGAAGGCAGCCGGCCCCCGGAAGTCGGCCTGCCCCTCCCATGGGTCCCACACGCCATTAACCAGACGAGACGGGGAGTGGCTATAGTAATCGCCCGCCAGGTGGCGGAGCTGTAGCCACGACCCGATGACCAAGCCTACGTCGTTAGAGGCATGACTACAGTAATCAGCAGCCGACAAGACCCGCAAGAGGCAGGTACGGCCTGTCGGCTCCGTACCAGACCATTTGGCAGGGCCCACCAGCCGGCGGGCCCCAGTAGTCGGCAGAAAGGCCGGCAGGCGAAGGGACTGACGACTGGGCCCTGCGCCCAGTCGGTTTACCATTGTACCCCTGGGGGTAGGCCTATATAAACCCCCCAGGGCACCCATGCAAAGGGTTCCGATCCATTAGAACTAGGCCAGACCTTAGAGAAGGAGGAGAGCTGGCCTAGTCTCCTCCTGTCCACAGATACAGCTCGAGGAGCACCATTGTACTGACTTTGCCTTAGTGATCATGCGGAGACCCCGCAGAGCAGGACTTGGGGTGTTATATCCTAGGAGAGCCCCGAACCTGGGTAAAGTTTGCCGGCGTTCGTATCTACGCCTCATCCCGTTTCTAGGCACCGGCGACGTTCTACTCGCCCCCACCATGATAAGCCATCCATTGGCATATGTCGCACCCAACCCCTGACACCAAGCTCGCACCACACCTCCAACGCAGATTGGTGTTGACCTGGGTATCCCTGCGGAGAAGCTCACTGTGGATCCGCTTATGGAGGATCCTTCCTCTGCTCAGGAAAAATCCTCAGATGTTTAGCCCTCGGTGTATGAGCTGGGTGTGGTCGGCCCCTAAATAGACTAGTTATCGTAGGTTTAAATTTAGTCATGTTCTTTCTGGGTCTGTAATCGTGGATTGTCCTGCTGCCTTTCTTTTGGGTTGTCTTTGTGGATGTCTGAACTGCTTTGTGTGCTGCCTGCTATGTGGGCATGCTTTTGTTACTGTTAAAACTATGTTTAATGGATAATCGATCTACTAGAAGCTGGCGTGTGTTATGTTGGAATGTCCGGGGCCTTAATTCTGATGATCGTCGGCGTGTTGTTCGTAACAAAGTGCATGAAAGTCTGGCTTCTGTTGTTTGTTTGCAAGAGACAAAAATGGAGTATATGGATTTCCGATTTGTTAAAAAGTTTTGCCCTCATCATTTTGACTCTTTTGCTTTCAGTCTGTCAATCGGTGCTTTTGCTAGGGATGAGTTCGTTCATTGGTTATACAATCTCACCATCCCTTCATCTGAAAATTGGCTTGTCTTGGGAGATTTTAATTATATTAGATCCATTGAGAACAGAAATCTTCCTGGTGGGGATGCGAATGACATTTTTGTCTTCAATGATATTGTTGGCCACCAGGGCCTTCTGGAACTGCCTATCAAAGGAAGATCATACACTTGGTCTAATATGCAAGATTGTCCCTTACTGGAGCAGTTGTACTGGTTTTCTACCTCTGCAAATTGGATAACTTGTTACCCTTCCACCCAGGTGCTGCCCCTTGCTAGGACCACCTGGGATCATGTGCCCTGTGTTGTGGCCATTAATACTTCCATTCCTAAGTGTAACATCTTTCGCTTTGAGAACTATTGGGTTGAGTTGCAGAGTTTATTGGACTGTGTTTCTGCTTCTTGGGCTTCTACATCCAACAAATCTCACATTTCAGTTGTTATTGCTGACAAATTTAAATCTCTAAGGTGAGATCTTAAGAGTTGGCACACAAATATTTCCAAAATGAAATCCCTCATTGCCAAGTGCAACAGGGTGGTTTTGATTCTGGACTGCTTGGAGGAACTGAGGCCTCTTTATAGGCATGAATTTAACTTCCGTAATGTGGTTAAACTGCACATAGAACATCTCCTGCACCTACACTTTCTGGACTGGAAGAAGAGGTGTACCATCAGGTCTATCAAAGTGGGGGAAGAGAATACTAAATTTTTCCATGCTATGGCTTCTAAGAGATATAGAAATAACTCCATTTCTTCTTTGAGGCTAGCTAATGGTACCATTGCTTCTAATCATGATCAAATGGCTGTTGCTATTTGGCAGAATTTTAAAAGCAGGATGGGCAATAGTTCTGGCATTGATATGTCTTTTGATCTTTCTTCAATATTGGTCAGGGTGGATGGTCATGATTCCCTCACTAAGCCTTTCAGCAAGGAGGAGATGGATAACACTGTCAAAGGTATGCCCATTGACAAATCCCCTAGGACAGGTGGCTTTAATGGTCTTTTCTTCACGAAATGTTGGCCCATAATCAGTAAGGATTTCTATTAGCTAGCCAATTCTTTTCATGAGGGGCTGCTAACCTTGAAAACATCAATTATTCCTACATTACTCTAGTTCCAAAGAAGAGATCTCCTGAGTTTGTTAATGATTTTAGGCTTATCTCTTTGACTGGGATGGAAGTTAAATTCCTCTCTAAAATGGCAACAAATAGAATGTAGTTTGATATCATGAAATGTATTCATAAGAATCAGTATGGCTTCATAAAATCAAGAACTATTTAGGACTGTGTTGCCTGGACTTTGGAATATATCCATCAATACCATCAGTCCAGAAGGCCTATTGTGATTCTCAAGTTGGATTTTGAGAAATCTTTTGATTCTATTAAGCATGAGGCTTTATCCCAAATCCTGAGGCACAAGGGTTTTAATGAGAGATGGATTCTTTGGGTCAAACAGTTCTTAACAACAGGAACTTCCTCTGTCCTTCTTAATGGTGTCTCTGGTAAGCAATTTGCTTGTAAGAAGGGTGTTCGGCAGGGTGATCCCCTCTCCCCACATTTATTTGCCATTGAAGTAGATTTGCTTCAGTATGTGGTGAATGATATGCACTCCAAAGGTCTCATGCAGCTTCCAATCCCTTGCCATGACAAGGATTACCCAATCATCTATTATGTTGATGACACACTCATCATTTTGCCTGCTGATGAGTCTCAGTTGCTGTTCTTGAATAAAATGTTGCTCTTATTCTCCAAGTCTACTGGGCTACATATTAACTATCACAAAGCTTCTATGCTGCCTATAAATGTGGACTCTGTGGAAATTGCTAGGCTTACTGCTGTGTTTGGTTGTGTGGTTGGCACTCTACCTTTCGCTTATTTAGGTCTTCCTGTGGGTACCACCAAGCCTAAGATTCTGGACATAATGCCTCTGGTGAACAGTATGGAGAGGAATCTATCTGTTAGTTCTTTTTTCTTACTCATGGTGGAAGGTTGCAGTACCCGACCTCTTCTTTGTCCTCTGTGCCCATCTTTTCCTTTGCAGTCTGGACCTTCCTCCTGGTATTTTGAAACAGTTGGAAAGAATTCAGAGGCAATGTCTTTGGAGGAAATATGGGCATGATTCTGGTCAGTCCTTGGCAGCTTGTAGGCTTGTTTGTAGGCCCCAAAATAGGAGAGGTCTAGGTATTCTCAACTTGAAACTTCAAAATGAGGCTTTGCTCCTCAAACATGCTAGTAAATTCTATAACAAAGTGGATGTGCCTTGGGTGCAACTGATCTGGAATACTTATTATCATGAGAGAGTGCCTCATGCAACTATTCTCTATGGTTCTTTCTGGTGGAAGGATATCTGTAAACTGATGGATAAGTTCAGGATGGTATCTGCAGTACATGTCAACAGGGGAGATACTGTTCTCTTCTGGTCTGACTCTTGGGTTCTTGGGGACACCAACACACCCCTTGACTAAAGGTTTGCAAGACTCTTTTCATATGAAATTGATCCTCTTGTGTCTACTGCTGAAGTCTTTGCTTCTGATGAGATTTCCTCACTATTCCACATGCCCCTATCTGAGAGAGGTTTTGGAGAGCTCCAATCTTTGCAGAACCTACTTCTTCACTCCAAGCATAATCTGGAGTTAATGGTATATGGGTTTGGAACGAAGATGGAAAGGGGTATACCGCCAAGAAATATTATACCTTCTTGCACAAGAATATTGTGTTCAACCCTCTTCTATCTTGGGTGTGGGCTAGTTGTTGCACCATGAGAATTAAGTTTTTTGCATGGATGCTGATCATGGACAAATTAAACACCCAGGATATGTTGGAAAGAAGACACTAGCATGTCTCTGATTCAAACCTCTGCATTTTGTGCCCCACATGCTCCAAGGAGGATAGAGATCACCTATTTTTCCAATGCAATTTTAGTTGTAGAGTCTAGAATTATCTTCAAATCTATTGTCTGGCAGGTGATGATATGGTTGCTATTGCTTATCATGCCCAAAGAGAGTTTCCAAACCTTTCTTTTCATAAGTGGCTTTCCTTGCCTGTTGGAACATTTGGAATGCTAGAAATGACAGGGTCTTTAGAAATATCAGACCCTCCTTTAGAAGGTGGAGGGCCGGCTTTATTTTAGATATTTCTCTTTTGGCTCATAGGATTAAGCCTAAGTTTAAAGAGGAGCTGCTTAAATGGATTTCTTTTTGCCACATTGAAGTGAGACTATTCTCTTTTTCTTTTTTCTTTTGGGTATTTTTGACCTTGTAAAGAACTGTACATTTGTAACCTTATGTTATAATAAATAATTTGCCGTGGGGTCCGTACCCTACAGTTTCAGGTCAAAAAAACCTAACCCTCGGTCAGTGTGGGGATTTCTAGTTAGAAATCATGGTGCCACATCAAAGTTGTTCCATTGTTACTCAAAAAACACACCTCTCCATACATAGTTTGGGCCACACGCATGGAGTGGTTGTCTTCGGGCACTAGCTACTTGCGTGATTATTGGCGAGCTAGCCCATCTCTGGGGTCGCATGGACGGCCATCACTTTGACCAACAACAAGAGAGAGGTTGTACGACCGAGGTGGATTATTCTTGGTCCATTTTGTGATCCATCTTGGTGAGATATGCCTCTCTGACCTGCCAACTGAAAGTGTGTATGTCTGGGGGGGAGGGGGTTGCTACTTCACACTTTGCTAGGTGAACCTCGGTTGCGGGGGCATGCATTCATAGCTTAGGATTCCCTTC
>NC_041384.1:360914588-360956981 GCF_002162155.2 Triticum dicoccoides | reverse complement strand
TCCCATCGTGCCGACACGAGGGAGGGGGCTGCTAGCTACTTCGCACTTTGTTAGGTGAACCTCGGTTGGGGGGGAGGGGGCATGCATTCATAGCTTAGGATTCCCTTCGTGCCGACATGAGGGAGGTGGGGGCAAGCAATACCGTGCGCTTTGCGAGAGAGGTGCCACATCGAAGTTGCATTTGGTATTTGAAAATCAAACCACCCTTTTATACATAAATTTGGTCCACATGCAAGTGTGTTCATGTTCTGAACCTCTCCCGCATCATTTTTCGCCAAATTTATGAACATTAGACAAGTCGGATGATGCAACAGACACGGTTCACTCAAACTAACCGTGTGCCACGCCGGTGCCACTGTCACACACACATCTGCATAGTACATTGGGCTCCACGAGCCTCCCCCTCCCAAAAATATTTGCCCGCCTCGAGGGTTTTTCTGTTTCATGACAGGTTGTTATCTCCGGACCGTGTGCTATGTTTATTGTTCCCAATCCCACCTGCATCCTTAGAAAATATCTGCTTGCGTCGAGGTTTTTTTTGTTACATAACACACGGTTGTTATCTCCGGACCGTGTGTGATGCACTATCATCAAAATTTTCAATAGCCCGGCATTGCACTCCCACGTTTGACTCCCGCGTAGTAAAATTTTCAGTACCAGCGTCATTTCCTCAAACACCCCCCTCCACACACACACGCAACACACACACATACACACACACCTCTTCGGGCGTGCGCACACACACACACCCTTCCTCGCTCGAAACCCTAGCAAGGTCCCCGCCGCCGCAAGGCCTCCATTGTCAACATCTATCGGTTTACCCGTGCAGCTTACCCACCGATCTCCATACCCAGGCCACCCTGAGTTTCTTAGATGACGCCTGCCAAATGCCCCCTTTCCCACAGATCCCCATCCGGATCCCCCACTCTAGAGCGTCGCAGCGTAAGCCTGGCTACGCTTCCCATGGAGCTCGAGGAGCGACTGGCCCAAAATAGATGTATAGTGGTCTCTTCGCCCGACGTCGCCGAGGAAGCTAATGACCATTACTGGCGGCAGGCACTCAAGCAGCGGGCTAGAGTATGCTGGCATGTCTCGGCCGCCGGCTACGGCATCGAGGTCATCGACAGCGACGACCTGAGACGGGCTATGCCACAGGTTAAGTGGCCCACCCCAACCCCTCGGGTTCAACCGCCGTCGATCTCATCCATGGCCCCACCGCTGATCTCCTCTGGCTCACTTTCAACAATTTGCCATTCTACATTGCCATCGAGCCCCTTTTGTCATTTCTGAAGGACACGTTCTGCGAGGCTGGCTTGGGATCCACAGCTTCCAAGTCAGACCTCATCGACAGTGACCACGAGGAGGTCACCCTCTCCGGCTCTTCCAAGGGGAAAGAGCCCATCTGCTCTTCCAAGGGGAAAGAGCCCATCTGCTCTTCCAAGGGGAAAGCGCCCGACTGCGACATCAGGGAGGGCACCCTGCAGTCGTGGTCTTCCAAGGGGAAGGAGCACATCTGCAACAACATGGAGCAGATCTAGGGTCCGTGCTCTTCCCACGGGAACGAGCCCATATGTGACAAGTGAGGAAACCCATGATTTGCCGTGCTTATTCATAGGGGGAAACCCATGATTTGTTTTGTCGAGTCCCTTTTGTAGTGTAGTGAGAATATGTCTAGTTTTAATTGCTATATCTGGTTGTTTGCAGTATGCTTTGTTTATTTCAGTTGTTCACAATGTGATGCTCTATATGTGCACTTATTTACTGTGCAGTACATTTCATTAATCCAGTTTTAAACATACCGATAGGAATGCATATATTTGCTTGCTGTTAAGCCTGTTATAGCTAGCATATGCCTCTTTTAAAGTTTTTTTTATTGTTCGGTTGTTTGTAGTTAGCATATGTCCAGTTTCAAATGCTATCTTTGGTTGTTCGTAGTATACCTTGTTTATTCTAGTTATTCACAATGTGATGTTCTACATGTGCAAGTATGAACTATGGAGTTCAATTTCATCAGTACCAGTTTCAACAATACCACTATGAATGACTACATTTGGTTGCTTCATCTTGTAGTTAACACGCCTTTGCATTTTTATTTAACAATAACGAGTGTACTTAGACTGGCACAATACTAGTTTGAATGACTATGTTTGCTTGTTGTTAAATGTTAGGCCTGTTGTAGTTAGCGCACCTTTCCACTTGTTTTGCTTTACTAGCGTGCTTAAACCTGCACACTTAAGCTATCTTTTGGAGATTATTTTGTCTGCCATGGATAATTTTGGTTGATGTTTAGCCTGTTGTGCTTAACATGCTTCTCGATGTACCTACACGTGACAATTTTGGGAACGACTGCTGTTTTCCATCGAGGTTAGTTTCATCCCATGGCTTATATCTGCTCACTGTTCAGGATATCGGTAGCTGGTACCATATAAGGCCGGCGGCTGATAAGGGAGTAATCGGTGAATTGAACTTTTAACTAAATATATCTGCAACCCATTTATCGTTAGGTTAACTAGGGCCATATGTAATATATCTGAGGCTACATAGCAACATGCACTGTACTTAATGTCTAAATATGCAATCCTAGGCTACATAGCAACAAGGAAGAGTGTTACATTAGTGTTCTAATGAAGTCTAGATATACGTAGAAGAGCAGCAGCAACAACAACAACAACACATCCCTATTTGGATACTCAACTTAGCTAGAGGTTAGAGTTAGTTTCTAGCTCAATACTAACCCTGAACTAACTCCATCCAAAGAGTTCTTTGGATGGCAGGGTTATATTGACAATAAATGCACTAGGAGGACTAGCTCCAATTAGCACCTCCTAGGTTGGATAGTTTTTTTGGGTGGGTTATAGATGCAACTAGCTCAAATTAGCCCTCATGTTTACATATACTTTAGGGGTATTTGAGCCAGAACTAGCTCAAACTAACTGTAACCCATGGATACAGCAACAGTTAGTCAACCGATAATTTGTAAGAATGCACTAAACTCCTTCCGGCCCATAATATAAGATGTTAATTCATCTAATATGTGAGTATATTGGATGTTATAAGGTACTCCCTCCGTTCCTAATTATTCGTCTTTTTCGAGATTTCAAATGGACTACCACATACGGATGTATATAGACATATTATAGAAGAGTGTTGTACTACATCATTATGCAATTGTTGTTTAGCTTCTAATATTAACTTGGTGCTTTTAGGTACATATGTCATTGGTAAAGATTCGCGCTTTGACCCTTTCTGCGTATGTGGCAATGAGATATCGATGAACCAGCATCAAGTGAGGAAGCTGATAAAGATTGTTAGTAAAATGGGTCCAAAGATGGCAATTAAACTATTTGTTTACACTTTATCCAAGACAACAGCAAACTGCATGATGGTAAGTAAGAACTCTGCAGCCTTCTTTTTACTGCCCATAATGAGTTGTGTTAGATGACAACGTCTGAATCTTTTTCCTTTGCAGTGGTTGCCAAAGCAGTTTACTCAAGATTACCTCTCAAACTATATGATTGCTGGGCATGCAAAGTTTAAAGTATTTCTTCCAGAACACGATGATTATCTAGATGTTTTCATGAAGACCGTGAAGGATGGGCAGTCGGCCATCACAAGGGGTTGGACTAGAGTTGTGCTTGCCTTCTGCATGGAGGAGGGCACAATATGGGCATTCCGCTTCACCTTGCTCAGCAACCAGAATATATTTCGCCTCTTTCTTTACTGTCTTTAATAGTACAAGTATACAACTGTAGTTCATCATTCTTTATTTGGTTCTTATGTAATTCTTGAACATATGTACCTATGAACCGAATAATGCATTGGTTGTTCGAACCTGATGGATATGAATAAAGTTGTATCATACATTCAAATTCAAATTCAAATCTGGTACAATTTGAAATAGTATCAACTAAATTACAGTGAAATTACGCTCTCCAGGTCGTTACAGCACACATGGTTGGTAAAACACAAACATTTGCAATATACACCATAATCCGAGACGGTTCACATAGAGGAAACGTGTGCATGCATGCACACAGTTACCGTTTGCAAAGCGTGTGTGATGTCAGACAATATCACAGACGCTGTTGGAAAACTAAGCGTTTGTGTTAGTTGTCTTATTGCACATGATTCTCAACCATGAACTGTTTCTGATGAAGTACGCATCATAAATGTTGCACCCCAGAATAGCGTGTGTGATAGTTGTCGTGTACGACTATGTTACGACGGTCCGACATTTCGTAATCCTGTCCGACACTCGTACAACGATTAGCAAATCTTCTTAACAGTAAACCGTTTGTGATGGGCCGCGCATCATACATGTTCTATAGTAGTGAACCATTTGTGATGGGTCGCGCATCGTAAACGTAGCACCACAGAATACTGACTACGATGGCAATTCGAGCAGAAACAAGTAGGAGTACTGTAGGGGCCCTATCCCCGACGGTTTCTTGGTCGTGTGGGAAGGACCCCCCTATCTCCCACACTCACGTCGTGATGGTTCCAAATGCCATCGCGTAACGGGGTTAAAACCGTTTGTATAGCACCGACGCGCACCAGTGTGGGTTGTAAGCAATCTTGATGGCACTCACGTTGTCGCAGTAGAGAGACACGCTCTTCATATTGATGCCATAGTCCTTGAGGGTTTGCTTCATCCACAACAATTGAGCACAACAAGAACTAGCAACAATATACTCAGCTTCAGCTATAGACAATGATACGCAGTTCTGCTTCTTTGAGGACCGACATACAAGGATCGTCTGAGGAAATGGCATGTGCCTGATGTTGACTTGTGATCCACTCGATCACCAGCATAGTCAGAGTCAGAATATCCAATGAGATGAAAAGCCAAGCCCTTGGGATACCATAATCCAAGTGTTGGAGTGTGAGCTAGATATCGAAGAATATGTTTCACACCCTTGTGGTGTGATTCCTTCGGTGTAGCTGGAAAGCGGGCACACATGCAAACACTAAGCATAATATCTGGCCTAGGTGCACATACACTACAAAGAAAGACACATCCGTGACATTTTGGGCTGAACGAATTTTTTTTCTGTCATACTTATGACACTTCTATCATGATAATTGTGACAACACCCGGTATCATCATAGATGTGGTGGGGTCCTACTTCTACGATAAAAAATCATGACAAAAAATGGACTTTTCGTCCTGGGCGGGCCAGAGACACGGCTGCATGACATTCTTTTGGTCGTCCATGACGGAATAGACTGTGGTAGAAGTGAGGGCGAGGAAAATATCGGGGAGTTCCGGGTTACGGTGGGTGGTCGGGGGCCAAGCGATGCGCGTTTCTCTCGGACGTATGTGCGTGTTTGTGAGGCAGTGCTCTCTAACTGAACCTGAGCGAGGCGTTGGGCTCTAACTGAACCCGAGCGATTGCACTACAGGCTACACGTTACTGAACCCGAGTGATTCCTTCGCTACTGCTGCTAACTGAAGCCGATCGAACACTGCTGCCTCCTTCCCTTGATGAACTATGAGTATTGTTGGGGGGGTTTGGATGAACAGTTGCTGGTGGGGGGTTGGATGAACAGGGCCCCGTGGTAGTAGAAGCCCTTGCCGCTAGATGAACAGGGCCACGATCGATCGAGCCTGTGGATGAACATGACTCCATGGAGGGGTGGATAAAAAGGACCCCATGGAGGGCTGGATGAACAGGACGATCCCGTGGAGGGCTGGTTGAACAGTAGTCGGTGGAGGGCTGGATGAAGAGTAGCCCGTGGAGGGGTGGTTGAACAGGACCCCGTGGAGAGGGCTGGTTGAACAGTAGCCACGGTGGAGGAGTGCGCGGTGGAGGCTGGATGAACAGGAGCCTATGGATGAACATTCGTAGGTGGAGGCTGGAGGAGGTCGACACTGGATGAACAGTAGTCGTGGAGGCAGCCGATGGTGGATGAACAGTAGCCCGTGGAGGCAGTCGACTGTGCATGAACAGTAGCCCATGGAGGAAGTCGACGGTGGAGATGAATAGTATCCCGTGGAGTCCCATTTTGCGGTACGCACACCCCTCGTGATGAACATGACCCCTGTTTCGACTGTAGCGCTCTAACACAAGTCTGTTTCCTCAGTTTTGCGGTATGCCATACCCATCCCGATCAACAGGACCCCGTTTCCACCGTAGAAGGTTGCTTCCTCTATTTTGCGGTACGCCAGACCCCTCCTGATGAACAGGATCCCGTTTCGACTATGGCCGATCGAACACAAGGCCGTTTCCTCCGTTTTGTGGTACGCCAGGCCTTGTTTCCATCGGTTGTTCCATCCAAGACGGTTGGCTCCCGATGGACACGACGACGCATTCCGTTCCGACCCAGCCGATTGCCTCCCATGATCACGACGACAGCGCAACTTCTCCGTCCCGACCCAGACATGTACACGAGCCCTGGCCGTACGTATGTGCGAGTAGGCGTTTGAGACCCCGCCCCTATGTACGTATGATGCTGTATTTTCTTTCTTGCACCCTGGCCGATGTACGTATGGGTACATGCTACGTGCGCGCCTGTACATCGACCAATATGTACGTACACTTTCGCGACCAGAATGACAATGCTACATACGCATCGACCAGGTGGGTCCCGACTGTCAGGCACTTCCTTGCGTGCGAAGCTGTAGCTGGTGGGTCCCAGCAGTTAGGGGGAGAATCATTTTTTTCCCGTAATTTGGACGCACTTCCTTGCGTGCGAAGATATAGCTGGTGGGTCCCAGCAGTCAGGGGGGAAACATTTTTTTAACGAAATACGGTGGTCCGTCCGGTGGGTCCCTGTTGTCAGGTGGAGGAATAATTATTTTGCGCGTAATAAGGAGGCACTTCCTTGCTACAGTCGTGGACCCAGCTGTCAGCTTCTCCATGTACTTTACTCTTCCGATGGAAGTCGGTTGTTGACCAGATTGACCACACCACGCCGAGAGCACCAAGGCTATGGACGAGGGCGAGGCCTAGGAAGGGGACGACGCGTAGCCAGGGAAGACGCGGAAGTGGATGCCTGTCGGTGTCAAAACCGGCGGATCTCGGGTTGGGGGTCCCGAACTGTGCGTCTAAGGTCGATGGTAACAAGAGACAAGGGACACAATGTTTTACCCAGGTTCGGGCCCTCTCTATGGAGGTAATACCCTACGTCCTACTTGATTGATATTGATGAGTATGAGTATTACAAGAGTTGATCTACCTCGAGATCGTAATGGCTAAACCCTAGAGGTCTAGCTTGTATGTCTATGATAATGAATTCCCTTCCTCTCTGGACTACGTCCTCCGGTTTATATAAGCGCCGGGAGGATCTAGGGGTACACAAGGTGGGTTACAAAGAAAGGAATCGACATATCCGGTCGCCAATCTTGCCTTCCACACCAAGGAGAGTCCCATCCGGACACGAGTGCAGTCTTCAGTCTTCGTATCTTCACAGCCCATCAGTCCGGCCCATGGCTAACAGGCCGGACGCCCGAGGACCCCTTAGTCCAGGACTCCCGTAGTAGCCCCTGAACCTGGCTTGAATGACAGGGTATCCGACTTGTTGATCTGTCTTCTACATTGCAAGGCAGGTTCCTCCTTCCGAACTCCCAAACAGTCCTCAGATGTACCGATGTGTCCGGACCTGTAACTCACACCACACACAACCGTAGAGAGAATATACTATTTTACGAATGCAATATGGTTACAACTTATTTATAACATGAGATCACGTCTGCCTGGTCACTATATCGAACCGTTTTGTCTGCCATCCCGTATTACGAGATGCCATTTCCATTGGCACGTCTTGTCAAAGCAGAGATCATGTCCCCTTATTACGAGATTCCCATCAATATAGGCGTTGGTAACCCAACCGTGCCATTTACACAACCCTTGGGAATAGGCGAGTTTTAAGGCGAGTAGGGAGGCACTTGATATTCGCGGCCTTTATAAGGGGACGAGGATTCGTCCTCACTCACCCCTGCCTTCTCCTTCCTCTGCCCATCCATTCTTGAGCTCCAGCGCCCAAGCCGTAGCTTCCCCCGCCGGAGAAAACACTCCCACCATGTCCGGATCCGGAGCTGTTGGCAAGTGGATGGCTTCCTCTGTTAAGAAGAAAGACATCAAGGACCTTCGAGAGGCCGGATACTTGTCCAAGGAGATCATTCACCATCTCCCGGCCGAAGGACAGATCGTGCCTACCCCCGAGCCCCACGAGATGGTTGTGTTTCTCGCACATTTCGTCCGCGGGCTGGGATTCCCTCTCCACCCATTTGTCCGTGGACTGATGTTTTACTACGGGCCAGACTTCCATGATTTAGCCCCCAACTTTATCCTCAACATCTCGGCATTTATAGTCGTTTGCAAGGCCTTTCTCCATATCCCGCCTCACTTTGGTCTATGGCTGAGGACTTTGAATGTAAAGCCAAAGGTGGTGAGGGGCCAACAAGTAGAGTGCAGAGGCGCCATGGTGGGAAATATGCCCAACGTCACATGGCCTGAAGGCTCCTTTGTGGAGACGGTGAAGGGGTGGCAGTCGGGGTGGTTCTACATCACCGAACCGTGCAACACCAACTGGGCTGCGGTCCCCGAATTTTGATACAGAGCTCTGCTGCGGCTTACCTCCTGCCAAGAGAAGAGCCTTGCCTGGGGTTCTTCGAGCGAGCTGACTGGGCTCCAGACGTGCGTTGAGAACATGATAACCAAGAGGATCAAACTCGTCAACTTGATCCAGGTTATGCTCATCCGCCGGCTCCTTCCGTGCCAACGCCATACTTGCTATTTGTGGAAGTTCGATCCGACCAAGCACCAGACGCTACTAGAGCTCTTCGCACAATGCACAAAGATATCTGGAAAGTGCTCTTCAAGGCCAGCGAGACACCACCGCCCACGACCGAAGATCGTGGGCTCAGCTTAAAACGCCAAGCCAATTTGGTAAGTTCTTTCATGTATTCAAGGTATAGCCTTTATTGGCATATTTTCAGAAGGAGTCTAAGCCTTCATATCCATTTTTGGGCCTGGATCGACATAGCGGGGTGGATTAATTGTCCAGCTCCACTACCCGAAGATGAGGAAACCCCACTCCTAACGAAGATGCTATTTTCGGCTCCTTATGATTTACCGGAGAAGAAGGTCAAGAAGACGGCCAAAGGGAGCAGGAGCGGCCTCCACCGAAAGGGTGCTTCTGACATGTCGTCCGAAGACGAGACTGACTCTTTGGCCGCCGAAGAGGATGGCTTGGAGGAGGAAGAAGGCAGCTTCCCCCAGAGGGGTGAAAGAAGAAAAGAGAGGCCTCCACGAATCTGGAGGTGAAGGCACCCAAGAGGGGGAAGGGCTCCCTTGCAGATAACTCTGCATGGGATGTCGAAAGCAGTCCGGAGCGAATGCCCCGGACCAAGCTTCGGGCTACGTCATAAGTACCAAAACCTATGCACCTCCCAATACCTGACCTTTCCAGTTTATAATATTAATATGTTTAAACTATACCATTACAGTCCGGCCCGCGATCCTCGACAGAGGGTTCGCTAGAGTCAAAGGAAATGGCGAGAATGTCTCCGCAACCCGCTCACTCTGCCTCACCCAAGGGTGATGACGAGGTGGCGTCCTAGAGGACCTTCCCAGACCAGGGGAAGGTTCCAGAAATCATTAAGGTGGTGCCCCAGGATGACTCCTCGGCTGCCGGACACATGGGTGAGAAAGCCCCCATGGGGACTGGCAATGGGGGCCAAGTTCTCTTCGACCCTCAGCTGGATACCATTCCAGAGACCTACACAGCTCCGGAGTCCAGCGAACGGCCTTCCCTGAAAGGAGGAGGTGTGCCTGTTCCACCGGTGACCTCTGTCCAACCAGAGGCACCTGATAATCTACTAGAAGCGCTGCGAGGCGCCTCCATTGTGGATGAGTACTCTATCCTTATGGGTACGGTGATCGAAAAGGTTCAGTCCGCCAAAAGCGGACTGATCGAAGCCTGCGCTAGCCTTTTAACAGGCTTTGAGGTAACAATTGTAGAAACAATATCGCAATGTGGACAGTAGCCCCTGATGCTCTGTTCGGTGTCCAGAAAGAAAAAAGCCGAACAGGGGATCAAAATAATTTTCGCAGGAGTCTACATAAGATGTCTATGTGAATAAGCAGGCTTCGCTGCTGGCTGCTGCCACCCATACTGCGGAGGTCGTCGGACTGAAGCAAAACCTGGAGCGGGCCGAGAAAGAGCTCGGCCTCTTGAAGAAGCAGCTGGAGGACAGCCAAGGTATGCAGTATCCTGCGTGTATATATAGGAGGGATGAATGGTTCGTGCTGACTAAAGTGCCATGAACTTTATTAGGGCACACAACCGAGGTGGCGGCCCTCAGGACGGCGTTAGCAAAGGCCGAGGACAAAGCGGCCAAGGAACACACCGCGCGCGAGAAGCACCAGGCCCGGGTCAGCGAGGTTCAGTAAGAGCTCCAGGACGCCGTCAAGAAGTAAAAGTCCTTGGAGCATGATTCTAAGATGGAAGCGTCCGAACTTGCGAAGGCCCGCCAGAGCGCACAAGAGGCTGGAGCAGAAGCCCAGCGCTCCCTTCAGGAAATCCAGGTGGCCCGGAAGATCGCGACGGGTAAGGCTTTCATTATGCAAAGCAAGTCTGTGAAGGAAGCCTTCCTTTTAGTTACCCGAATTTGGAGCTCTCCAGGGGCGTTTACAGATTAGCCACATAGCGTATCAGACGCTGCCGAGTTCTATCAAGCCGAGGAAGGGAGTTCTACAGAGAAGTTGTTCTGGTCTCAATATCTTGGACCCGAACATCTGGTGTCCTTCAGCGACCAACTGAAATAGCTGGTCGAGCTGCACAAGGTGGCCGAGCTAGCCATGAAGGAGCTGATAGTCTGACTATGGCCTACCACGCTAATACCTAACAGCTACTTCGGACTTGTCAAGCGGCTTGTTGATGCCTGCCCCCGGCTCGAGGTTATAAAGCGGTCGGTCTATATCGAAGGTGCACGGATGGCCTTTGCCCATGTCAAAATGCGCTGGGCGAAGATGGATGCCAAGAAGCTAATGATCGAAGGGCCGCCCGATGGCAAGGAGCACCACTGTCGGTGTCAAAACCGGCGGATCTCGGGTAGGGGGTCCCGAACTGTGCGTCTAGGTGGATGGTAACAGGAGACAAGGGACACGATGTTTTTATCCAGGTTCGGGCCCTCTCGATGGAGGTAAAACCCTACTCCTGCTTGATTAATATTGATGATATGGGTAGTACAAGAGTAGATCTACCACGAGATCAAGGAGGCTAAACCCTAGAAGCTAGCCTATGGTATGATTGTTCTTTGTCCTACGGACTAAAACCCTCCGGTTTATATAGACACCGGAGAGGGCTAGGGTTACACAGAGTCGGTTACAATGGAAGGAGATCTACATATCCGTATCGCCAAGCTTACCTTCCACGCAAAGGAAAGTCCCTTCCGGACACAGGACGAAGTCTTCAATCTTGTATCTTCATAGTCCAGGAGTCCGGCCGAAGGTATATTCCGGCTATCCGAACACCCCATAATCCAGGACTCCCTCAGTAGCCCCTGAACCAGGCTTCAATGACGACGAGTCCGGCGCGCAGATTGTCTTCGGCATTGCAAGGCGGGTTCCTCCTCCAAGTACTTCATAGAAGATTTTGAACACAAAGGTAGTGTCCGGCTCTGCAAAATAAGTTTCCACATATTGCCATAGAGAGAATAATATTTACACAAATCTAATCTACTGACGTATTCCGTAGCATGACATAACACCACGGCCAAGTCTTTATTCGAATCGTTTTACTGTCCCACCTCAGCGCGTTTAGCGAGGCAGTTTCCTTGGCACGTCTTGTCAAAGCAGAGATCGTGTCCCCTTATTTCGGGATTCTCATCAATACGGGCGTGGGTAACCCAACCGCGCCATCGATTACGGCGCTTGGGAGATAAGCGAGTTTTACCAGGCTGGTGGGGGCGCATAGTCGCGTCCGCCCATATAAGGGGATAAGGATCCACCTTTTCATCAACGCCTTCTTCCTCCTTTGCCTATCCATTTCCGCGCACTCGAGCTCCAGCGCCCAAGTCCGCACACCCCACCTCAACCTTCTCCAGCCATGTCCGGAGCGGGAGGCAAGTGGATGGTATCCTCCATCACGAAGGGACACATCAAAAAACTGAGGAAGGCCGGATACTTGTCTAACGACATTGTGCACCGGCTTCCTGAAGAGGGGCAGCTCATCCCCACCCCTAGGCCCCATGAGAGGGTGGTGTTCCTCCCCCATTTCCTCCATGGACTGGGCTTCCCTCTCCACCCATTTATCCGGGGGCTCATGTTCTACTATGGCCTGGATTTCCACGATCTGGCCCCGACCTTTGTCCACAACATCTCGGTGTTTATCGTCGTGTGCGAGGCTTTCCTCTACATCCGCCCCCATTTCGGCCTATGGCTCAAGACTTTCAATGTGAAGCCGAAGGTGGTGCGCGGCACCCAGGCGGAGTGCGGAGGCGCCATGGTGGGCAAGATGCCCAACGTCCTATGGCTCGAGGGCTCATTCGTGGAGACCCTAAAGGGGTGGCAATCGGGGTGGTTTTACATCACAGAGCCGCGCGACCCTGAATGGGTCACAACCCCCGAGTTCCGATCCGGACCCCCTACGTGGCTCACCTCCTGGAAAGAGACGGGCCTGTCGTGGGGTAAAAAAGGAGAGCTGGCCGGACTCCAAACATGCGTCCAAACCCTGGTGGACAAGAAGCTCAAACTTGTCAACGTATTCCAGGTTATGCTCATCCGCCGGATCCTCCCGTGTCAACAACGGGCTTTCAACCTGTGGGAGTTCGACCCGGCGCAGCACCGAACTCTGAGCAGGCTCTTCGACATGACGTACGAAGATGCCTGGAAGGTGCTTTTCAAGGGCGCCGAGGCCCCTGCATCCGCTACCAAGGATCGCGGATTCAGCACGCAGCGTCACCCTAGTGTGGTAAGCTGTTTTTACCTTTTATAGGGTGTTAGTTTTTCATAGTTTGACTCCATGCAGGATCTAAGCTCCCTTACCTTTGACCGGATTGGCAGGAGACGTCCGGACAGATCAACTGTTCGGCTCCTTTGCCCAAAGGCCCAGCGGACGCTCGCTTGGCGATGCTGCTGGTTCCGGCACCCTATGTGGTGCTGGAGAAGAAGGCCAAGAAGAAGGCCATGGGGACTCGAAAGAGTGCCCGGCGCCTGGAGGTGTCGGATTCATCATCCGACGACTCCAAGACGCACTCCTTCCGTGAAGACGAGGAGGAGGAAGAAGAGACCTCTCCCCCTCCAGCGGGGGGAGGGAAGAAAAGGAAGGCCGCCCCAACTGGGGAGGCCGAAGGGTCCCAGAAGGGGAATACCCTTCCTCCGTACTACTCCACCAACGCCGACGACGGCGAAGAGGAGTGGCCGCTCAGGGCCAAGCCCTTGGGGAAATCGTAAGTATCCGGATACCAGAGTGATTCATAGTATTCCTCCATTGCACAGCTTTTCCTTACGTCGAACATGTTTATACAGTCCACCCAAAGACCGGCTCGACGTGTCGTCGATCGGTTTCCTGGATTCGTCGGATGTGAATTCGCTTCTGACGGCTACCTCCCCCACCCTACGGACGACGCCAAGGTGGCGTCCCAACAGGTTCCAAGCCAGGAGGAGGTGGTCCTGGAGGCGCCGCAAGGCGACCTCCCGAACTCCAGGCGTAAAGGGGATAGAACCCCCAAGGGCTCCAAGTCCGGCCTTGAGCCAGACACCGCACCGGAACCTTCAACGGTTCCGGACTCCGGTAGGTAGCCTCCTTCCAAGAGGAGCAAGCCTACCGAGCTGGCGACCTCCGTCCAACCGGAGGCACCAGACAATTTGCTAGAGGTGCTTAATGGCGCCTCCATCGACGAGGAGCACTGCACTATTATGAGTGCGGTGATCCAGAAGGTTCAGTCCGCCAAGAGCGGACTGACTGAAGCCTGTGCCAGCCTTCTAACAGGCTTTGAGGTAAGTAAAGAATATGTAAAAAATATTACCGCATAGACAGTAGCCCCTGATGCTCTGTTCGGCGTTCGGAAAGAAAAGCCAAATAGAGGATCTAATAACATTCACAGGAGTCTAACATAATCAAGTCAATATGCGTATGCAGGCTTCGCTGCTGGCCTCCGCTGCACTGACTGCGGAGGTGGATACGCTGAAGCAAAACCTCACGCAGTCCGAGAACAAGCTCGGCCATGCCAAGAGGCAACTTGAGGAGAAGGAAGGTAAGTAATACCTTGCTCAAGTATATAGAGAAGATGTGGTTGCAAAAAATGACAGGATCAACGTGCTATTATACGGGTCATGACCGAGGTGGCAACCCTTAAGAAAGCGTTGTCCGAGGCCGAAAACAGAGCGGCCGCGTAGCGCACAAAGAGAGGGAAGCAGGAGGCGCGGGTGGAGGAGGTGCAGAAAGAGCTCCAGGCTCTCGTGAAAAAACACGAGAGTTTGGAGCTTGACTCAAAGACGCAAGCGTCTGAGCTTGCGGCAGCCCTCGAAAGCGCGAAGTCTGCCAAGGCCGAAGCCCAGAAAGCCCTCCAAGAAATTGAAGCGATGAAGAAGATAGCGGCGGGTAAGGCATTCATTATGCAAAGCAAGCATGTGAAAGTGAATTACTTGTTACTTACCCGAGTCCGGAGCTCTCCAGGAGCATTCGCAGATTTGCCCCGCAGTGCGTCTGATGCCGCCGCCTACTACCGATCCGAGGAGGGGAGCTCGACGGAGAAGGTGTTTTGGTCTCAGTATGCTGAGGCCGGACACCTGGTGCCTTTGAGCGACCAGCTGAAGCAAATGGTCGAGCTCCACAAGGTAGCCGAACAGGCCATAAAGGGGCTCATAGTTCGGCTTTGGCCTGGAGAGGCTCTGCCTAGGAGCTACTTCGGGCTGGTGAGGCGGCTGGTGGATGCTTGTCCACGGCTTGAAGTAATCAAGCACTCCGTCTGCATCGAAGGTGCCCGTAGGGCGCTTGCCCGTGCTAAAGTGCACTGGGGCAAGATGGATGTGGAGAGGCTGGTGAAGGATGGGCCGCTGTCGGGCAAGGAGCATCGCGCCCCGGAAGCGTATTATGAGGGCATCCAGAAGGGTGCCCGCCTTATAGCGGATGAATGCTCCAAAGATGTAATTTTTGAGTAAACTCGCATTTGTGATCCTGTACACTGAAAACTTGTTCATATGCGCTAAGCAACGCTTTTGAATTTAAAATATTACCTTCTGTGCGGCTGTTTATCAAATTTGAGAGATGGCGAGTCGTCGGCTTCTGCCCCCATGCCACGAGTGCTGGGGTGTTCGTGATAAACATGAGCGCTCTTTTTCCCATTCTTGGGTCCTTCGAGGGAGGCGCTCAACACAACGAACAAGGCAATCGGACTATAATGCTTGAACACTCTCACTTAGCCATAGAATTCTATAATTTTAAATTTCGGCGAAGCCCCTAGTGTTCGGAAGACCGAGTTCGGGGCGGTATCCAGGCCTAGGCCAGACAAAGCCGACTCCTCGCTCTAAGCGACATAAGTCTTTAGGGACTCGAAAACCTCTCGAACAGCGACCAGCTCTTGCCTCATCATGACGGTCAGTTTTAGCTTTCTCTACTGAGGTGCTTAGCCCAGCTCAACTGGGGCACAATCGTAGTAGTTCTCCTAGTGCTACCTTAGCCGATATAACGGAACGTAAGGTACTAAAACATAGGAGCCGGGCAAACCCAACTATTGACCCAAGACATGATTCGGAGCCGATGCATATAATGCTATAAGTTCGGGGTGCCGCACTTGTGAAAGTGTTCGGACTTCTCACACCATATTGTGGGGTACTTAAGCCCCTGGCGTATTGGCTGTACCAAAGTGTACGGGTGCAACATGTCATTAATGAACATATATTCATAAAAAAGAGTAATGCAATAATAGACGGAAGCTATGCATTGTTTATTTTAAAAAAGCTGCGATCAAAGCAGAATGATACAAATAGTGCAATAAGCCAAAGATGGGACTATTTAACATGTCCTTTCCAGGGGCGAGCTGCGGAATGGTATGTGAAACAGGTATACTGCTTCCCTGGTTGTATCGTTTGTGCGGCAATTTTTACTGCCGGACAAGCCTTCCGAAGAATGGAGTCCTGAAAATAAGAGAAAATTAAGAAATCGGCAGCCCCTAGTGCGGTTTAAGCCACGTTTCGGGCGTGCCATGATGGTGCCCCTCCCCCTGTGCCCATGGTATTTCCAGAGCATAGTTATGTACGCGCAACACTGGTTTCGCAAGTTCGCGAGGGCTGGGGTTGGGGCCGCATTGCTATGCTTGCTCGGAATGTGCCAGGCGGTCTTGTTGTAGGTTACTCCGGGCGCGCTTGACGGTGTCCAGATGTTTAATGGCCGGACTGGAGAATTGCCTTGAGAGGCTGCTTTGTACTTCTGCTGCGATAGTCACCGTATGCTCCTCCGTTCGGAGAGATCGTTCGGTGTTTCTATTGACCATGATGACTCCTCGAGGGCCTGGCATCTTGAGCTTGAGGTATGCATAGTGCGGCACCGCATTGAACTTGGCAAATGCGGTTCGCCCGAGCAGTGCATGATAGCCACCGCGTAACGGGACTATGTCGAAGATTAACTCCTCGCTTCGGAAATTATCCGGAGATCCAAAGACCACTTCAAGTGTAACTTAGCCTGTATAGTCAGCCTCCACACCTGGTATGACGCCTTTAAAGGTCATTTTAGTGGGTTTAATCCTCAAGGGATCGATGCCCATTTTCCGCACTGTATCCTGGTAAAGCAGGTTCAGGCTGCTGTCGCCGTCCATAAGGACTCTAGTGAGGTGAAATCCGTCAATAATTGGGTCTAGAACCAATGCGGCGAATCCGCCATGACGGATGCTAGTGGGGTGATCCCTTCGATCAAAAGTGATCGGGCAGGAAGACCATGGGTTGAACTTTGGGGTGACTGGCTCCATCGCGTATACGTCCCTTAGAGCATGCTTCCGCTCCCTCTTTGGGACGTGGGTTGCGTATATCATGTTCACCGTCCGCACTTGTGGGGGAAAACCCTTCTGTCCACTGTTGTTCGGCGGCCGGGGCTCCTCTTCGTCATCGCTATGCAGCCCCTTGTCTCTGCTTTCAGCATTTAACTTGCCTGCCTGCTTGAACACCCAACAATCCCTGTTGGTGTGATTGGCTGGTTTTTCGGGGGTGCCATGTATCTGGCATGAGCGGTCGAGTATTCGGTCCAAACTGGACGGGCCCGGAGTATTTCTTTTGAATGGCTTTTTCCGCTGACCGGGTTTAGAGCCTCTGAATCCGGCATTAACTGCCGTATCATCAGCATTGTCGCCGTTAATGTGGCGCTTTTGCTTGTTGCGATGCGACCTGCCACTGCTGTCCTTGGTATCCGAATTACCAGGGCTCTTGGTCATGTTATTGCTGCGAGCTAGCCAGCTGTCTTCTCCCGCGCAAAAGCAGGTCATAAGTATGGTGAGGGCTGCCATTGATTTCGGCTTTTCCTGTCCTAGGTGCCGTGCAAGCCACTCGTCGCGGATGTTATGCTTGAAGGCTGCTAGGGCCTCTACGTCTGGACAGTCGACGATTTGATTTTTCTTGGTTAGGAACCATGTCCAGAATTGTCTGGCCGATTCCTCTGGCTGCTGAATTATGTGGCTAAGGTCATCGGCGTCTGGTGGTCGCACATAAGTGCCTTGGAAATTGTCGAGGAATGCGGTTTCCAGGTCCTCCCAACAACCAATTGATTCTGCTGGCAAGCTGTTAAGCCAATGCCGAGCTGGTCCTTTAAGCTTGAGTGGGAGGTATTTGATGGCATGTAGGTCATCACCGCGGGCCATGTGGATATGAAGGATATAGTCCTCGATCCATACCGCAGGATCTGTTGTGCCATCGTATGATTCGATGTTCACGGGTTTGAAACCCTCGGGGATTTGATGATCCATTACTTCATCTGTGAAGCACAGTGGGTGTGCGGCGCCTCTGTATTGGGCTATATCATTACACAGCTCATACGAGCTTTGTCTACTGTGTTCGGCCCGCCCGGTTTTACTGTATCCGGAGTGACAATTACTGTCTCGTGTCATGGGGCGACCACACGATCCGTAGATCGATCTTGTTTGCCTTGCCTTGTCCTCCAATTTTTCTCGCAGGTCTGGCGCATTTTCCCGTGCCTTGGTATTTTTTGAGCGGCGCCCGGGTACGGCTTGAGTGGAGGGCCGAGAGGCCTCTCTATCGCGGCCACGGGGTGGCCGATCGGCCGCATCATGTGCTGGTGATGTAGGTTTAGGTTCTTCCTCCTCTAATTGGGTAGCAACCTGCGCTTTGGGTAGCTCTTGGAGGGGCGTTCGAGTTCATACTCTTCGACCGCAAGGACTTCAGTCCATCTGTCGGCTAGCAAATCTTGATCAGCTCTAAGCTGTTGCTGTTTTTTTTTGAGGCTGCTCATCGTGGCCATAAGCCTGCGTTTGAAACGCTCTTGTTCAACGGGATCCTCCGGCACGACAAATTCGTTGTCGTCGAGGCTTGCCTCGTCTTCGGAGGGAGGCATATAATTATCATCCTCGACCTCTCTGTCTGCTGCTCTCTCATGAGGGCTGGCTTCTCCATCCTCCTGTGCTGAATCTTGCTGGAGGTGGTTGTCTTGGAGGGATCTCTCATTGATGCAGATCACTGTGTCCACCCGAGTTGTATTTTGATGGTATCCTGGAGGGATCTCGCATTGATGCAGATCACTGTGCGAATGACACTATCTTTGAATGAATGCATTCAAGCTCCCTTTTTGCCGTGTATGATGAAACAAAGTGTTTATGCAATATAATGCTTGTAATGTTTTTAAATTTTTACTTCCTGTGCGGCCATGTTGTATGAAATCTGAGGGTTAACCAGTCGTTGGCTTCTGCCCCCATGTAGGTCGTACGGGGGTGTTCGGTATGGAATCTAAACAATCTTGATCCAATTAGATGGTCCTTGAAGGAGTTGTTTAGTGCAACGAACCAGGCAACCAGACTATGCGGCTGCAACACCCTCACTTAGCCATAGGAGTGTGACAATAAAAACATGGACGCAACCCATAGTATCTAAACTAGAGTGCTATACACTTCTGATCGGGAAGTACCGATCCTTCGCGTAATGCGGAAGAAATCTCCAATGATTTGCAACCTCTGAACAGCTGATCGGCTCTCGCCGCATCATGATAGTCAGTTTCGGCTTTCTCTACTGAGGTGCTCCTTTGGATAAACCAAGGCACAATCGTAGTAGTTCTCCCTTTACTACCTTAGCCGATATAGCAGAACATAAGGTAGCAAGCACAGGAGCCGGGCAACCCAACTATTGACCAAAGACATGATTCGGAGCCAATGCATATAAAGCTAAATTCGGGTGCCGAACTATAATTATAAAAAGTGTTCGGATTTTTGTTGTCGTAATGTGGGGTGCTATGAAGCCTCTGGCAAATATCAAGCGTACCGAAGTGTACGGGTTCTACCTGATACTGTTATCCACAGGGGAGCTCAAAAAGAGAAAGAAAACAGTAAATGTACAAAGGTAAAAGGCTGGGGCTCTAAAGCTCTAGCCACAAACTGTTCTCATTGTAATTTAATTAGTACGTCAAGGCACATTGATACAGGTGGTGCGATAATCAACAGGCTATTTGACATGCCAAAACCAAGGGAGAGCTGCATGTGGGTCTTGAAAAATAGGTAGAGTTATCATTAGCGGAGTCACCTAAAAGAAGTCCCCCATATGTCTACGTTTCTCGTCGTCTTGGCGTGTTTATCCTTCAAGAGGACCAATTACCCGACCACCAGATGGTACTTGTGGGATTGAGACCTGAAAAGGAAACAAGTAAAAGTGAAAGTATGTGTGTATCCGATGTCGATTGAGCCGTACTATGGACCACAATCTAGCTATGCCTCCGTCGATGCCCATGGGATTTTGAGTGCGTAGTTATGTACGCGCGGAACGAATGCCACCACTTGATCGGGTCTGAGATGGAGGTCGGATTGCTAGTCGAGCTCCTGACCAGCCGAGCTCTGCTGCTGCACAGTAGTTCAGACCCTCTTAATGGTGTCCGTGGGCTCGGCAGCCGAATTAAGATTCTGCTTGAGAAGGCCGCTCTGTACTTCTGCTGCTAAGGCAGATGTGTGCTCTTCTGTACGGAGGGAGCGTTCCGTGTTTCCGTTGACTGTTATGTCGCCCCATTGACCGCTATCCCTTTTCCCTGTTCTGGCATTTAATTTGCCGGCCTGTTTAAAAATCCAGCAATCTCTATTTGTATGATTGGGTGGCTTGTTTGGGGTGCCATGAATCTGGTACGGATGATCAAGTATGCAGTCCAAACTGGATGAGCCTGAATTGTTCTTTTGGAACGGCTTCTTCCACTGACCGGACTTAGAGCCCCTGAATCCGGCGTTGACTGTCGTGTCCTTGGTGTTATCATTGTTGTTTCGACGCTTGTATCTGTTGCTTCGAGACTTGTCTTTGCTAGTTTTTCTTCAGGGGTGCCGGCATCGCTTGCATTGTTTTTGCTACGGGCCAACCAACTATCCTCGCCCGCACAAAAGCGGGTCATGAGTGCCGTGAGGGCTGCCATGGATTTTGGATTTCTTGGCCGAGGTGGCGAGCGAGCCATTCGTCCTAGATGCTGTGTTTGAAGGCTGCTAGGGCTTCGACATCCGGACAGTCGACGATTTGGTTATTTTTAGTTAAGAACCTAGTCCAGAATATCCTGGTGGACTCTCCGGGCTGTTGAACTATATGGCTTAAGTCATCAGCGTCCGGAGGTCGAACATATGTACCTTGGAAGTTACTGAGGAAGGCCTCTTCCAAGTCCTCCCAGCTGTCAATAGAATTTGCAGGCAGACTGTTAAGATATAGTCGAGCTGGCCCCTTGAGTTTTAAAGGGAGGTGTTTGATGGCATGGACGTCATCGCCGCGGGCCATATGAATGTGGAGAATGAAGTCTTCAATCCACACCACGGGGTCCGTGGTTCCATCGTATGATTCTATAATCACGGGTTTGAACCCTTCTGAGAATTCATGATCTAGGACCTCATGAGTGAAGCAATGAGGGTGTGCGACACCTCTATATCGGGCCGTATCGTGACGTAGCTCTGATGGAGTCCGTCTGCGGTTTTCAGCCTGTGCATGACTAGGTTTGTCATGTCCGAACAGGTGGCCGTCGTCGCGTGTCGAGGCATGTCCTCGCGATCCGTAGATTGATCTACTATGTCCTGCTTTATTGTTCAGGTTTTGCCGGAGGTCATATGTACGACTGTGGGCTAATTTACCTCTACCTATGCGATGAGGTGGGGCTAGCTGGTGTTCGGTGTGAGTTTCTGTTTTATCCCGACCACGTGGTGGTCGGTCAGCCACATTGTACGATGGAGGTATGTATTCTGGCGCCTCCTCGTCAAACTGAGGTAGCAATTTGCGCTTTGGGTAGCTTTTGGTTGGGCGCTTGAGGCCGTGTTCTTCGGCTGCTAGGACATCGGTCCATTTATAATTGAGCAGATCTTGGTCAGCTTGGAGCTGCTGCTACTTCTTTTTTCAGGCTCCTTGTAGTGGCAATTAGCTGGAGCTTGAAGCGCTGCTGCTCAAGAGGTTCCTCAGGCATGATGAAATCGTCCGTGCCGAGGCTCACCTCATCCTCGGAGAGCGGAAGATAACTTCTGTCCACTGAGTCTTCGTGCGTGGCCTGCTTACCAGGGCTAGCCTGCCCATCTTCCCGTTCATCTTGTTCATTAGCTGTTTCAACGGGGTCTTCGTTGTCATCGGCACCTTTCGAAGTGTTATCTTCTCCTATGCCAGTGTTGCTGTCTTTACTGCGGCGTGACTTAGGGTGGCGCCGCTGATGCCGGCGCTTGGATTGTATTTCGGAAGGTTTATCCTCAGCTGCATATTCATTGTCATCGCCGCTGTTCTCGTTTGGTGCATCCACCATGTATACATGGTACGATGAAGTGGCCGTCCAGCATCCGGTGAACGGCGGTTTCTGGGCCTCTTCTTCTCCGGCATCGTCGTCCATACCGTCGATGTCCTTGGAGTCATAATCAAGTGTGTCGGTCAAATCCTCGATCGTGGCTATGAAGTGGGTGGCGGGTGGGAAGCAAAATTCTCCATCGTGAGCCCCTGGTTCGAACCAGATATAGTTCGGCTATGAGTCCTCTGCCAAGGACAGGTTCTTTAATGAGTTTAGCACATCACCCAAAGGCGAGTGCTAGAATATATCTGCGGCGCTGAACTCGAAGATCAATAAACAATCAAGTTTGGCATCCGCGGGCTCACATGGTTTTGAACTTACGGCTGGAGACGAGTCTGGAGTTCCGGTGACAAAGACGTCATGAGAGGTTAAGTCTATGTGCGGCTCCAATGTCGTGGAATCTGTGGCCTCCGTGGTGGTGTTGATCCTCCTGTCCTCGGATGGCGCAGTCTGCTCCGGCTCCAAGTCCAGAGCGGTTATAGGGGCGATCTCCTGGATGCGATCTGATGACAGATTTAGGTCATGATCATCGCGGTGACCGGGGGTGGCAGCCACAGTCTTGGATCCGGCGAAGATCAAGTCTTCACGGATGTCCGCAACGTAGTTCAAGGTCCCAAATCTGACCTGATGGCCAGTGGCGTAGCTATCGATTTGCTCCAGGTGGCCACATGAGTTGGCCCACAGTGCGAAGCCGCCGAACACGAAGATCTGTCTGGGGAGAAAAGTTTCTCATTGGACAGCGTCACTATCGACGATTGAAGGGGCCATCAAACCTTTCGTCGACGGCATAGTGGAACTCTCAATGAAAGCACCAATGTCGGTGTCAAAACCGGCGGATCTTGGGTAGGGGATCCCGAACTATGCGTCTAAGGTCGATGGTAATAGGAGACAAGCGACACAATGTTTTACCCAGGTTCGGGCCCTCTCTATGGAGGTAATACCCTATGTCATTCTTGATTGATATTGATGAGTATGAGTATTACAGGAGTTAATCTACCTCGAGATCGTAATGGCGAAACCCTAGAGGTCTAGCTTGTATGGCTATGATAATGAATTCCCTTCCTCTCCGGACTACGTCCTCCGGTTTATATAAGCACCGGGAGGATCTAGGGTTACACAAGGTCGGTTACAAAGAAAGGAATCTACACATCCGGTCGCCAAGCTTTCCTTCCATGCCAAGGAGAGTCCCATCCGGACACGGCTGCAGTCTTCGGTCTTCGTATCTTCACAGCCCATCAGTCCAGCAGGCCGGACACCCGAGGACCCCTTAGTCCAGGACTCCCTAAGTAGCCCCTGAACCTGGCTTCAATGACAAGGTATCCGATGTGTTCATCTGTCTTCGGCAATGCAAGGCGGGTTCCTCCTTCCAAACTCCCAAACAGTGTTCTGATGTACCGATGTGTCCGGACCTGTAACTCACACCGCACACAACCGTAGAGAGAATATAATATTTCACAAATCCAATCTGTTGACAACTTTTTTATAACATGACATCACGTCTGCCTGGTCACTATATCGAACCGTTTTGTCTGCCATCCCATATTTCGATATGCGGTTTCCATTTGCACATCTTGTCAAAGCAGAGATCGTGTCCCCTTATTACGAGATTCTCATCAATACAGGCGTGGGTAACCCAACCGTGCCATTTACACATCCCTTGGGAATAGGCAAGTTTTAAGGGGAGTTGGGAGGAGTTTGATATTCGCGTCCTTTATAAGGGGACAAGGGTTCGTCCTCACTCACCCCTGCCTGCTCCTTCCTCTGCCCATCCATTCCTGAGCTCCAGCCCAAGCCCTAGCTTCCCCTGCTAGAGAAAACACTCCCACCATGTCCGGATCCGGAGCTGGTGGCAAGTGGATGGCTTCCTCTGTTAAGAAGAAAGACATCAAGGAGCTTCGAGAGGCTGGATACCTGGCCAAGGAGATCATTCACCGCCTCCCGGCCGAAGGACAGATCGTGCCTATCCCCGAGTCCCATGAGATGGTTGTGTTTCTCACACATTTCGTCCGCGGGCTGGGATTCCCTCTCCACACATTTGTCCGCGGACTGATGTTTTACTACGGGCTGGACTTCCATGATCTAGCCCCAACCTTTATCCTCAACATCTCGGCATTTATAGTCGTTTGCAAGGCCTTTCTCCCTATCCCGCCTCACTTTGGCCTATGGCTGAAGACTTTGAACGTAAAGCCGAAGGGGGTGAGGGGCCAACACGTAGAGTGCGAAGGCGCCATGTTGGGAAAGATGCCCAACGTCACATGGCCCGAAGGCTCCTTTGTGGAGATGGTGAAGGGGTGGCAGTCGGGGTGGTTCTACATCACCGAGCCGCATGACACCAACTGGGCGGCGGGCCCCGAATTTTGATCCGGAGCTCCACTGCGGCTTACCTCCTGGCAAGAGAAGGGCCTCGCCTGGGGCTCTTCGAGCGAGCTGAATGGGCTCCAGACGTGCGTTCAGAACATGATAACCAAGAGGATCAAACTCGTCAACGTGATCCAGGTTATGCTCATCTGCCGGATCCTTCCGTTCCAACGTCGGACTTACTATTTGTGGATGTTCGATCCGGCCAAGCAGCAGATGCTACTAGAGCTCTTTGGCACAATGCATGAAGATATCTGGAAAGTGCTCTTCAAGGCCGGCGAGACACCACCGCCAACGACCGATGATCGTGGGCTCAGCTTAAAACGCCAAGCCAATTCGGTAAGTTCTGTCATGTATTCAAGGTATAGCCTTTACTGGCATATTTTGAGAAGGAGTCTAACGAAGATGAGGATCGACATAGCGGGGAGGATTAATTGTCTAGTTCCACTACCCGAAGATGAGGAAACCCCACTCCTAACGAAGATGCTATTTCCGGCGCCTTATGATGTACCGGAGAAGAAGGTCAAGAAGACAGCCAAAGGGAGCAGGAGCGGCCTCCGCTGAAAGGGTGCTTCTAACATGTCGTCTGAAGATGAGTCTGACTCTTCGACCGCCAGAGACGACGGCGGGGAGGAGGAAGAAGGAGGCTTCCCCCCGGAGGGGGCAAATAAGAAAAGAGAGGCCTCCACAAATCTGGAGGCGAAAGCGTCCAAGAGGGGGGAGGGCTCCCTTTCGGATAACTCCGCATGGGATGTTGAAAGAAGTCCGGAGCGAATGCCCTGGACCAAGCTTCCGGCTGCGTCGTAAGTACCAAAACCCTATGCACCTCCCAATACCTGGCCTTTCCAGTTTATAATATTAATATGTTTAAACTATGCCATTATAGTCCAGCCCATGATGGCTCCCCGCGATCCTCGATAGAGGGTTCGCAAGACTCAAAGGAAAGGGCGAGCATGTCTCCACCGCCCGCTCACTCTGCCTCACCCGAGGGTGATGACGAGGTGGCGTCCCAGAGGACCTTCCCAGACCAGGGGAAGGTTCCAGAAATCGTTAAGGTGGCGCCCCAGGATGACTCCTCGGCTGCCGGACACATGGGCGAGAAAGCTCCCATGGTGACTGGCAATGGGGGCCAAGTTCTCTTCAGCCCTAAGCCGGATACCATTCCAGAGACCTACATGGCTCCGGAGTCCAGCGAGCGGCCTTCCCCGAAAGGAGGAGGTGTACCTGTTCCGCCAGTGACCTTTGTCCAACCAGAGGCACCGGATAATCTACTGGAAGCACTGCGAGTTGCCTCCATTATGGATGAGCACCGTGTCCTCATGGGTACGGTGATCGAAAAGGTTCAGTACGCGGAGAGGAGTACAAGGGTTCACTACTTCGGCCGCGGTGTGAGGCTACCGTCGCCGTAGGGCCTGGCCAGCGGTGGGAGTAGTAGGGGGCGGTGAGGCCTCCGCGGCAGCACAGCCGGCCACGGGAGGCAGGAGCAGGCGGCACGACGGCGCTGCTTTGGGCGGCTGGAGCAAGAAGACCAGAGGTTGAAGAAGCAGTAGGGGCATTGGATGGACATCGTACGATTGCTGGAGCTAGAATCGTTCATATTGACTAAGTTGACAAAGCCCTCCTTCCCCGTCAACTTAGTAGGCCCACATGTCATCCTCCCACTATGCCGGGTCCCATCTAGCAGGGGGAGTATTCATTTTTTGTGCGTAATAAGGAGGCACTTCCTTGCATACAAAGATATAGCTGGTGGGTCCGACCTGTCAGCGGAGGGAATGTTTTTTCGCGAAATAGAGAGGCCATTCTGGTTGTTCCTAGATGTCAGGTGGAGGAATCATTATTTTCCACGTAATAAGGAGGCATTTCCTTCTGGGCGGCCGTCCACCCAACTATCAGCCTCTCCACGTAAAGTCCACTTCCGACGGATGTCATTTGTTGACCACAGCGTGCCAAGAGCACCAGGGTGGTGGACGACGGTGAGGCCTAGGAAGGGAACGACACGAAGCCGGGGAAGACAGGGCAGTGGCTACCCACGCGGTGGGGAGTACGAGGGTTGACTGGTTCGACTGTGTGACGCCCTGAGACCGATGCTCCAGTTGCCTTCCATTTATTTTGTTGTTGCCATGTATGGATTGCCATGATTGTCTTAATAAATTGTTGCATCATCATGCTTGTGTTATCTTTTATTCTCACTTTGTGCATTCCATCTTCATGTTTGTTGTCATGTGCATTTGCATCCATCATGTTCATGATTACTTGCTTGCTTGTGATGTTCGTTATTATTATTATTATTATTATTATTATTATTATTATTATTATTATTATTGCATCATGCATTCATCTCCATAGGATTGTTGTGCTTGTTTTCTTTGACTTGTTCATGTGCATTGCAACTCAGTCTTCTTGTCCTCGATCCTTTCTCTTTTACTTATTGCTCAACTTCAACTTGGATTCACCAAAGTTTCTATCCCATCCAAACTTCTCCTTTTCTTCTTTATTCCATTTATTTTTCTTGTGACATTTCCCTATTCGGAAAAATGTTCAACCTATCCCTATAAATCCTAAATGATGCATATACCCTCTCTGTCAGGTTTCATCCCATTTGGAGTTGTTTTGGTTGGGTTAAAAAATGGGTCAAGTTTGAAATTAATACAAACTTGGTTTATTTTTCTACCTCTAAAAAATATCCAGTCCAATTTTATCAAATTCTTCATACACCCACGAGCTCAGGGGTATTCTTATATCTCTAAGATTCTTTTCCAAACATCCTAGTCTTTCCCTTCTTCTAGTTGTTTATTTGTATAAATGGAGGTTTTAAAAGAAGAAGGAGAAGGGCCCTTACCTGGACCGCAGCCCACTAGCGCTAGCTTCCTGTATCACCCCTTATAGGCCACTACCGCCGCATCCCACATCCTCCTCTCCTCTCTCCCGTGTTAATCCACGCTGGACAACGTGCGGCCCCACCTGCAGCGACTGTCCCCCTTGCTTTTTTCTTCCTCCTCTCGCCAGCTCCCCCTTACGGTAAAACCTGTGAGAAAGGGCACATTGCCTCAGTGGCAAGCCACGGCTCCCCCGTGCTCTTCATTCCCTCCTCGCACCGCCATCTCTCTTCCTTCTCTCTGTTTTCCCTTCTTCAAGAACAGAGAACTAGGAGCACCACCAAGATCTTGGTCGTTGTTTGCGTGGTTGGAGGACACCACGGTCTGCTCCGTCATGTCCAATTTCTTCCCCGACATCGCCTTCGTCGACTCCGACCACTACGGTGCCGCGGGACGTCAAGGTGGCGTCGCCTGCACCCTCGACTTCCACCCCTGCTTCCTTTGCTTCGCGAATCCGGACGTCGCCCCGATCGACCCATCCCCACGTCGTCTCCTTCGTTTTCTGGCAAGTCTGGGAACCAGAAGGTCCAATGCCGACGCGGTCGTCCTCCTCTACATCTCCTACCTCCCATGTCTCATCTTCTTTGTGAAGCCGGAACCGCACGCCGCCATGATCAGCGCCTCGCTTCACCCTCTGCATCGCGCCTCCGGTCCCCTCGTCTTGCTCCTTGAGACCATGGTGAGCAATCTCGTGTCCCAGCTCGTTCCCGTCAATGATTCTTCGCATCATGTCGGGGCTACGTTCACAGTGCTCTCACGCCCGCGCCTAGCGCAAACTCATGGCGCTCCTGCTTCCATCCTACCACACGCACAACAGAGGATGTTTTCCTCCACTGCACCCGCATGCCGCAGCCGCCCACACATGATCTGTCTTGCACTTGTGCGCATTGCCGCAATCGCACGCCCAGGTCAAGCCCGAGCTCATGCTCGAGCACCACCCATGCGGCTCCGATCGCCTTCTGCTCCATGTCCGGGATGAGTTGTAGCTCGTGCTTGAACACCTGCGCACCCGCCACACCCACAGCCACTTCGCTTGTAGGCCAGCACCCCCACCTATTTCTGCACCCCCTTTGTCGGCCTATGATCGTGATGATCGCCATCTTTCTCGAAGGCGTCGTCACCCAGTTCTTCAGCGATCCATGAAGAAGAAGGCTCTTGCATTTGGATCATTCATCAGATTCGATCTCCTTTTTTAGGCGCAAACAGAGCACTAGCACAGTGGTCAGTGGCCAACGCACACACCAGGAGGTCCTGGGATCCTGCCTGTGCATTTAGTTATTTTTCCAGTTATTGCATAATTTTAGAAAATGCCATTTAATTGCTTTGCTCATATTTAAATAATCGTGCATCAGTTTGAAACATGTCATACACATATTGCTTAGTTTTTCACGTTCTTTAATATTATGCAACTTTCTTCCATGTCAAAATGTTTAAAATGTTGTTTGCATTTAATTTTGCAAAAAGCCATGCTAAAATGGTTCAATTCATAACTTTTTAACCGTAGCTACATTTTTAATAAACTTTATATGTAAATGGGGTAGAAAAATGCATAGTTGAACATGGTGGCATTACTTTGCACGTTTAACAACTCTAAAATATGGTTTAGGGAAGAACAGCACCAACTCTAAAATTTGCATACGAGGATTTTCCAGAATTGTTGTTTGTTGCTTCCGGGCTCATTTAAACTTGCCTAGATAGATAGTTTTGTTGTGCTTCACCTCTTGCCATGTTTAACAACATTTAATATTGTTGGGTACATAAACGAGAGAGAACTAAATAATTGATGTGGTGTTTTGTCAATACACAACTCGTTGAATATTGAGCTCCACTTAATTTATAGTATTGTTTGTTGCACTTTGTTATGCCATGCCTCATTAAACTGGACATGCATCATACTTGGTTGTGCATCATGCCATGTTTATGTGATGGTTGTTTACTATGTTGCTTGCTTTTTTCCGGGTTGCTTCTCTCATTAGCTTCGGTTTCGTTCCGAAGCTGTGAGGATTCGCTCGACTACGTTGGGTCGTCTACTTCTTGGACTCGTTCTTCTTCCTTGCGGGATCTCAGGCAAGATGACCATACCCTCGAAATCACTTCTATCTTTGCTTGCTAGTTGTTCGCTCTATCGCTATGTCACGCTACCTACCACTTGTTATATCAAGCCTCCCATATTGCCATGTCAAGCCTCTAACCCACCTTCCTAGCAAACCGTTGTTTGGCTATGTTACCGCTTTTTCTCAGCCCCTCTTATAGCGTTGCTAGTTGCAGGTGAAGTTGAAGATTGTTCCATGTTGGAACATGGATATGTTGGGATATCACAATACCTCTTATTTTAATTAATGCATCTATATACTTGGTAAAGGGTGAAAGGCTCGGCCTTATGCCTGGTGTTTTGTTCCACTCTTGCCGCCCTATTTTCCATCATACCGATGTTATGTTCCTTGATTTTGGGTCCCTTACGCGGTTGGATGTTATGGGAACCCATTGACAGTTAGCTTTGAATAAAACTCCTCTAGCAAGGCCCAACCTTGGTTTTACATTTCCCTAACAACCTATTACCCTTCCCTTGGGCCGGCCAACCTGAGGGTCATCTTTATTTTAAGCCCCCCGGGCCAGTGCTTCTCTAAGTGTTGGTCTGAACTAGAGCCCCTTGCAGCGCCACCTCGGGGAAACTTGAGGTTTGGTTTTAGTTTTACGGATTGCTCATCCGATGTTTCCCTAAGAACGAGATATGTGCAGCTCCTATCGGGATTGTCGGCACATCGGGCGGCTTTGTTGGTCTTGTTTTACCATCGTCGAAATGTCTTGTAACCGGGATTCCGAGACTGATCGGGTCTTCCTGGGAGAAGGAATATCCTTCGTTGACCATGAGAGCTTGTGATGGGCTAAGTTGGGACACCCCTGCAGGGTATAAACTTTTGAGAGTCGTGCCCGTGGTTATGTGGCAGATGGGAATTTGTTAATGTCCGGTTGTAGAGAACTTGACACTCGACTTCATTAAAATGCATCAACCGCATGTGTAGCCGTGATGGTCTCTTTTCGGCGGAGTCCGGGAAGTGAACACGGTTCTTGTGTTATGTTTGTGCACAAGTAGTTTTAGGATCACTTCTTGACCATTTCTAGCTTCTCGACTGCTGCGTTGCTTCTCTTCTCGCTCTCATTTGCATATGTTAGCCATCATATATTCTTAGTGCTTACTGCAGCTCCACCTCATTATCGTATCCTACTCATAAGCTTAAATAGTCTTGATCTCGCGGGTGTGATATTGCTAAGTCCTCGTGACTCACATATGCTTCCAAACAATTGCAGGTGCCGATGATACCAGTGCAGGTGACGCAACCGAGCTCAAGTGGGAGATCGATGAAGATCTTGATTGTTGTTATGTGTGTTTTCCGGTTGATTAGTAGTGGAGCCCAGTTGGGAAGATCGGGGATCTAGCAATTTGGGGTTGTCTTCTTTATTTTGGTTCCGTAGTCGGACCTTGATTGTATTCTGGATTATGTATGTTTAACTTGTTATTTGTGTGAAATGGAGATTGTAAGCCAACTCTTTATCCCTTTCTTATTCAGTACATGGGATTGTGTGAAGATTACCCCTCTTGCGACAAACCTACCATGCGGCTATGCCTCTAAGTCGTGCACCGACACGTGGGAGATATAGCCTCATTGTGGGTGTTACAAGTTGGTATCAGAGCCATCCCCGACTTAGGAGCCCCCTGCTTGATCGAATCACTGACGTTGTTGAGTCTAGAACAAAATGTTTTGAGTCTTAGGATTATATATATCGGAGAGTAGGATTCTTTTACTCCTCAGTACCTTCGTCGCTCTGGTGAGGCCTCCTGGCATAGAAGTTTTGACTTTTCTCTCCTCAAATTTCATGAATTTTTTTAGGATCACGCGGGTATCTTGGAATCGTTCTGATATTCTTGTTACGAGAACATTGTTCTTGGTGCCTCCTGACATTTAGGGGTTGTAGCAGTGTCCCGGGGAGTTGAGCTCCGAGGTGTTGTCGTCACAATTTTATCGTTGCAGTTCTGGAAAACCTGAGTTCCCCGACATCGAAAATCTCTTTTATGCAGTTGTTGCTGTGGTAACCTCGACGCCACCCAGTACTGGGGCGAGAGTTCAGGAGTATTGCCATAACTTGTATAACGGATGCTTTTCGAAGGTTGAGGTACATGATTTCCAAAGGTTTCTAGGTTATGTGTTGATGGATGGATACAGCTGGATGTAGGGATTGTTAGTTTGGGTGAGATATTATGCTTCCCCTGTATCCCCAACACCTGATTGCATAACCAGAAAGTTTCGGGAGTTTATAAGTGGGAATTCAAGTATATCGTAGGATATCTTTCCAACAAACACATGATATGATATGGGGTCTATCATATGTTTGTTTCCGGCTTATTCTGCAAGCCAATCCTTTGTTTTGGTTTGGTTTGTGGTATTCGAGTTGCTTCAATGTCAAGTGTGGATTCCATACCTTTCCTAAGCAGTGTTCTCATATTCCTATGTGAATACTAATCCTTTTCAACTGGTTTGCTTCTCTTCAAGTTAATCCCATCCCTTTCAATATTTGCTAGACCAATTCTCAGTTTTCTCAATGGTGTTTGTTGCATCCGTCCCAAGTTGTCTTTGTTTTACCCGCCCTCCCACCCTTTTTCTTGAAGGACTCAGATTTCTTATTCAAGTATCCTTTTATTGATGCGAAGTCTCTCCATTCTTTTCCGCCAATGTTCTTATCCGGTGATTCTCAGGAAAATACTAACGAAGCTTCAAGTTAATAATTGTTCATTCTTTGCCTTCTCTGGTAGATTCAGTTCAAGCATTGTCGATCATATCCTTTCCTTGTTTCAAATGCTTTCTCATGTCGATGCACCTCTTAATCATCCACTTCTCGCCATTAATTTGTTATGGAGTGCTGAAGATATCTCAGAAGGCTCGTCTTTTCATTCAAGATCCGTTCAACCTATTTCGAGGTTGTTATCTCATTCAAGCCATTTAATTCAACCGGTGTAATCTTCCTTTTAAATCGTTCAACGGTGTTTCTTTTGAGTGGGCCCTAACCCATAGGTCTTTTTCCAGCATCTTACCTGACTCTTCTAATTCTTTTAGGAGTTATTCTCAAATTCATCACAAAGTTTGACGTAAGAATGAATTATCATCAGTCAAATGCCTTTCTCCAAGATCTTTCAAATTCTTTTCATCGTTGGTTCAACCTTTCTATTCTTCATTATTCCGAAGTGTCTCAACAGTTTGGTGGTGTTTCTTCTCATCATTCTCAACATTTGAAGATCGAAGAAGTGTTTCCTCTAAATCTTTGCCATTCTCTCAAAGATTCGTGATTCTAGCTTGATGCCATCCTCTAATAATTGTTTTCGATTGTGAGAATGCTTTTCACCCTAAGCAATAACATGCGTTGTTATAAAAATCCTGGAAATGAGAGTAACATACAGCAATCATGAGGTTATACTCATAATATCTATTCTAACAATCATTAGATGCCAATTGTTCTCATATCAACTCTAACAATTACATGTGTGGTCATAAAAATCTAGGAAATGAGAAGACCATATATCAATGATGTTGTTATAGACATACTATAGGCATGTTTGGATTCCCTCCTCCTCCACAACTCCGCTCCGGGAGTTGGAGGAGCCGCAGATTAAAATTACGGAGTGGGGAAGGAGGCGCTCTACAGATTCTCAGATTTCACGGAGCGGGAAAATTACCGAACAAGCCTATATATTCTAAATTTGTAACAATGAACAGGCAGTCGTATTCATAAGGGAAAGATGAGATGATATAGAACAATTACACGACGATAGATTCCACCAGTATAGGCAGCCAATCTTTGCGTCGACTGTGTAAATGATGCCATCGTGCACTATAGCATAAGACAGAAATGTTGGCTGAAGAGGATTGACAATGAGCCATAACCATGTATCGCGACCGGATTCCAGATAGACTAATCCCATGTTGAACATGACAATGAGCTTGTAATCCATGTAGTCTTCTAATGGTGTGGGTGTCAGTGTCAAAGCCGGCGGATCTCGGGTAGGGGGTCCCGAACTGTGCGTATAAGGTTGATGGTAACATGAGACAAGGGACAAGATGTTTACCCAAGTTCAGGCCCTCTCTATGGAGGTAATACCCTACATCCTGCTTGATTGATATTGATGAGTATGAGTATTACAAGAGTTGATCTACCACGAGATCATAATGGCTAAACCCTAGAAGTCTAGCCTGTATGACTAAGGTATTGAGCATATATCCTTTCCGGGCTATACCCTCCGGTTTATATAGACACCGGAAGGATCTAGGGTTAAATAGAGTCGGTTACATAAGATGGAATCTTCATAGTTGTTCGCCAAGATTGCCTTCCACACCAAGGAGAGTCCCATCCAGACAGGGGTACAATCTTTGGTCTTCATATCTTCATAGCCCATCAGTCCGGCCCATTGATAACAGGCCGGACGCACGAGGACCCCTTAATCCAGGACTCCGTCAGTAGCCCCTAAACCTGGCTTCAATGACAAGCTATCCGGCGCATAGTGCTGTCTTCGGCATTGCAAGGCGGGTTCCTCCTTCCAAACTCCCGAGTGTTCTCCAGACGAATTGATCGTGTCCGGACCTATAACACACACCACACACAACCGCAGAGAGAATATAATAACACACGAGTCCGGTCTGCTGACAAATTTAGTACTGTGACGTCACGCCTGTCCGGCCATAATTTCGAACCGTTTTTCACCCCATGTTTCGAGACGTGGTTGTCATTGGAACGTCTTGTCAAAGCAGAGGTCGTGTCCCCTTATCACAGGATTCTCATCAACACGGGCGTGGGTAACCCAACTGCGCCATTCACACAGTCCTGGGGAACAGGCGGATTTTAAGGCGAATGCGGGGGTTGTTCGATATTCACCGCCCTTATAAGGAGATAAGATTCTTCCTTTATTCTCCCACGCTTTCTTCCTGCCTCTTCGTCCTTGAGCTCCAGCGCCCAAGTCCTCATTCGCTCCCATTCAAACAAACACCCAACCATGTCCGGATCCGGAGCCGGCGGCAAGTGGATGGCCTCCTCCGTTAAGAGGGAAAATATAGAGGAGCTCCGAGAGGCCGGATACCTAGCCAAGGAGATCGTTTACTGACTTCCGGCTGAGGGACAGATCGTTCCCACCCTAGAGCCTCACGAGAGAGTGGTGTTCCTCACGCATTTTGTCCGCGGGCTGGGATTCCCTCTCCACCCATTTGTTCACGGATTAATGTTTTATTATGGGCTAGACTTCCATGATCTAGCCCCCAACTTTATCCTCGACATCTCGGCATTTATAATCGTGTGCGAGGCCTTTCTCCGCATCCCACCTCACTTCGGCCTATGGCTGAAGACCTTCAATGTGAAGCCGAAGGTGGTGAGCGGTCAACAGGCAGAGTGCGGAGGAGTTATGTTGGGTAGGATGCCCAACGTCACCTGGCTCGAAGGTTCTTTCATGGAAACGGTGAAGGGGTCGCAATCGGGGTGGTTCTACATCACCGAGCCGCGCGACACCAACTGGACGGCGGCCCCCGAATTCCGATGCGGAGCTCCGATGCGCCTCACCTCCTAGCAAGAGAAGGGCCTGACCTGGGGTACTCTGGGCAAGCTGACAGGGCTCTAGACGTGTGTCCAGAATATGATATCCAACAAGATCAAGCTTGTCAATGTTATCCAGGTTATGCTCATCCGCCGGATCCTCCCGTGCCAACGTCGGACTTGCTATTTGTGGAAATTCGATCTGGCCAAGCACCAGACGCTGCTAGAGCTCTTCAGCATAACGCACAAGGATATCTAGAAAGTGCTTTTCAAGGCCAGCGAGATGCCACCACCTACAATCATGGGCTTAGCTCAAAGCGCCAAGCCAACTTGGTAAATTCTTTCGCGTTCCCAAGGCATAATCTTTACTGGCGTATTGTGAAAAAGGAGTCTAAGCTCTTCTATCAATTTTTTCCTTACGCCTGGACCGACATAGCGAGGCGGACTAACTGCCCAACCCCGCTACCTGAAGACAAAGAGACCCCACTATTGACGAAGATGTTGTTCCCGACGCCTTATGAGGTGCCAGAGAAGAAGACCAAGAAGGCGGCCAAGGGGACCCGGAGTGGCCTTCATCGAAAGGATACTTCGGCCCTGTCGTCCGAAGACAAGACTAACCCTTCGGTCGCCGAAGACGATGATGAGGAGGAGGAAGAAGACAACTCCCCTGAGAGGAGAAGGAAGAAAAGGGTGGCCTCTACGAACCTGGAGGCGAAGGCACCCAAGAGGGGGAAGGGCTCCCTCGCGGATAACTCCGCGTGGGATGTCGATAGCAGTCCGGAACAAATGCCCCGGACCAAGCCCCGGGCCGCTTCATAAGTACCAAAGACCTTATGCCCATCCATGTGTATGGACCTTCTCCTTTGCCATATTAATATGTTTAATTTATGCTATTGTAGTCCGGCCCGCGACAGTTCTCCGCAATCCTCGACAGAGGGCTCACTAGACTCCAAGGAGATGGCTAGCATGTCGCCGCCACCTGCTCATTCTACCTCGCCCAAAGGCGATGACGAGGTGGTGTCCCAAAGGGCCTTTCCCGACCAAGCGGAGGTTCCGGAGATCCTCAGTGCGGTGTCCAAGGATGACTCCCCAGCCGCTGGACACGTGGGGGAAGAAGTCCCCATGGGGACTGATGGCGGGCGCCGAGTTCCATTCGCCCCCCTACTGGATATCATTTCGGAGACCTGCACGGCTCCGGAGTTCGGCGAACGGCCTTCCCCGAAAAGAGGGGGTGTGCCTGTTCCGCTAGTGACCTCTGTCCAACCAGAGGCACCGGATGATCTGCCAGAAGCACTGCGAGGTGCTTCCATTGTAGATGAGCACTGTGTCCTCATGGGTACGGTAATAAAAAAGGTTCAGTCTGCCAAAAGCGGGCTGACTGAAGCTTGGACTAGCCTCTTAATAGGCTTTGAGGTAATAATAATTGTAGAAAGAATATCATAGCGTAGATAGTAGCCCCTGATCGTTTGTTCGGTGTTTCGAAAGAAAAGCCGAACAAAGGATCAATACAATTTTTGCAGGAGTCTAACATATGATGTCTGTGTAAATAAGCAGGCGTCGCTGCTCGCTGCTGCCGCTCATACTGCGGAGGTCCATGAACTGAAGCGGAGCCTGGAGCGGGCCGAGAAAGAGCTCAGCCTTGTGAAGAAGCAGCTGGAGGACAACCAAGGTATGTAGTAACCTGTGTGTGTGTTAGGAAGGATGAATACACTACAAAAAATACACTTTCGTGATGATACGTGTTTTTCACAGTAGGTCGCATTTTCTGTCATGCATGTACATCCATGACGATTTTATGACAGAATCAAGATAGTCATACCTATGCTGTCGTAGAAGTGTTCCATGACATTACCAAAATTATCATCACGGAAGTGTCCACTTCCATGACGATAAATCGCGTGTCACAGAAGTGCTTTCGTCAAGGTTGACCGACACGTGGCATCCACCGTAACGGAACGCTGTTAAGCTATCGGGTCGGGTTTTGGATCTGATAACCCGTTAAAAGCCTCGACCAATGGGGATTTTCCACGTGTAAAATCATCATTGGCTGGAGGAAACACGTGTCGGCTCATCGTTGGGACAGATGTCATCCACTCATTGGACAGAAGGCGCCTATGATACGTCGACACGTGGCATGGCCCAACAGAGGCCCATTCCTGTGAAAAGGCCGGCCCGTTTCACTTGGTCAAAAGGTGGCGGGCCGGCCCATGTAAAGCCTATTAACGGCATGTTCGCATATAGCCCATTTACAGCCCGCTAACCCAAGGCCCGTTACGCCCTATCCGAATTAGGCCCAGTAGCGTCATCTGGGCCAGCCAATATGATTCCAGCCCATTTTCACTTCTGGCCCATGTATGGCCCATGACGTCTTTTGGCCCATATGAGGCCCTATGTAACTCATGGCCTATTAACAGCCCGTGGTGAAACTGGCCTGTAATGAACAATGTATCACTTTACACCCATTAACGGCCCATGGTGAAACTGGCCCATAATGAACAGTGTATCACTTTATACCCATTAACGGCCCATTATTTCGTTGGGCCGTTTCCAGCCCATGTTATCTTTCGGCCTTCTCAGAGCCCATTTGTTCTTGGGCTCATTTCCAGCATTCGTTTATTTACGACCCATTACTGTCATTTTTCTGCTTGTGGGCCAAATTCAGCCCGTGGTTACAGTCGGCCCGTTTGTGGTCCGTTAATACGTTGGGCCATTTTCATAGCGTCATCAAATACGGCCTATTAACGATGGCCCATTATGGTCGGCCCATGAACAGACGATTCCAACTCTAGCCCATTTACTGCCATAATGCGGTCTGTTTGGCCCATGTTTGGCCAATCGATCATATGGCTCGTATAAGGCCCATTGATGATACGGCCCGTAGAAGGCCCATTGTTTCTACGGCCCGTAGAAGGCCCACTATTTCTACGGCCAGTAGGAGGCCTGATGTCAATACAGTAAATATTAGCCCATGGTTATTGTGGCCTAGTTTTAAAAATTAGGTTATTGCAGCCACTAGCTCACCGCAGAAAAAGAACTACAATGACTACAAGCAAACAAATAAACAAGACAACAAGGAAATAAATAAGCAAGCAACTAACGCTAGGCTATCACGACTATTACACATATTACATCCACTGGGCATCAAAGTTCGCCACCAGTACAAATATAGGGAACAAAGCAGCATATCATATACACTGGTTGTCAAAGTTGGCGACTAGCGCAAATAAACGCCGCAACAAAACAAATCCAGAACTGAAACCACTTCAGAAGATCTCAAGAAACAATATCCTGGGTACCCATAATGCTGGCAAGATGCTTAGCAAGCTTATTAACTTTCTCTTGTTTGGCGCTTAAATCCTCCAGCGCTTGCTGTTGCACCAGAAAATATGCATCTGAATTCTGCAAGGACTTCCTCAGTCCTTCAGCTTGTTGTCGCAGCACATCTGATCGATGTCTTTCATCTTGAAGTTGAGACTCAAGAAGACGATCTAATTTAGGCAGCGAGTTCGAAGATCTTGTGCCAGCAGTAGTGGCCAGTAACTCGAACACTACATCAAGACAGGACTTTTGGGTTCCCTCACTATCGTCAAGATAGTTTTTATCAGCTTTCTTGGAGACCAACAGGGATGTCTCACTATCTTGAACCTTATCTACATTACTTCCTTTACCATTGGATAACGTGGTACTGTTCTCCAATATTTTGTCCGCATTCTAAAAGAGAAACAAGCAGACACATCACATGTTTACCATGTTGTATATGAAACTCATTTTGGTAAATGAGTTCAGTAGTAAAGTGGACATGATAACAACATGAAACAAACATATATCTATGTACCATGGTCACTTTATGGTCTATATCATTCTAGTTTTTGTTGCCAAATCAAGATAGAGACACAGTTCAAATAATATTTGTTCAAGACAAAGCAGAATAGACAGAATATAAGTGTGGGTAACTATAGAGAAATAACAACACTTATAATGTGCATGACATGAGAACATAACTGTTTATTCAATTGAAACTTAAATCAACATAGAGCAGGTTACAACAACAAACTAGTTAAAGAAACATGTTTAAAACATACCTATTGCGCCATTGGAGTTTCAATTCCATCCTTCAAATTTGAAAATAGTTGGTATGAGTAAATACAGTAATGCAAGAGCAGAGGAGTATGAACCATAGCTACAGAACCTGACCTGAGAACAAATCTTATTCTCCTTTAAGCGTTGAGTTGGGATTCGGAGTGGTGGTCCTCGTGCTTTGGGCACTGCAGTTCCCTTACTAACTGCTCGTGTTTGGGTGCTCTGTGGTGGAGACGGTGTTGTGTCAACTGGAACTAGGTTACTATCTGCCGGGGTTGGGGTTAGAAGGGGTGTAGCTGGTTCTCTGTCCAACTGGGTAGGGGTACAATCTGCGAGAGTCTGGGTTATGTGTGGTGGATCTGGACCTTGGGCAAGTACAACCGTGGTTCTAAATGCATCAACTGGTAGCACTATCTTTTCTGAAGACCGTGTTGTTACTCCCTTAGATACTGCCATCACGCTCTCCAATTCAAATGGCTGATAAACAAGAAAAGTAATTGAAAGTATAGACATTTTATGATAGATAGGTGCAATGGATAGTGGGGAATAAAAGAGGGCATGAAATAATTCATATTTATGTTGTCTAACGAAACAGGATAGCATGACACAATTTCACATATATGATGGCTAACTAAACATGATAGCATGACACAATTTCACATTATGATGGCTAACTAAAAAAGATGGAAAGACATAGTTCAAAATATGAGACTATGTAAACAGGATGACATGACATAACTATATAGTGTGTTTATTAAACAGGTTGGCATGCCATAATTCACATACATTCACGGATAGAATGCCATAATTCAGAATATGATGATTGTAAACACTAAATAGGATGAGATGATATAACTATATGATGTTTTTATTAAATGGGTTGCCATGCCATAATTCAGATAGATGATGTGTGTGTACTATGTAAACATGATGGCATGATATAATTCAAATATATGATTTATATAGTAAGCAAGTAAGTAGATGGCAATCCATATATGATGTAAAAACCAAGCAATGCAAGACAACATGCATGACATGGGTAATATAACCCTGCCAAGTTTGAGCATAGACCTCAGGGGGGAAATAGGACTAGTCATCAGTCTCTGAGTCCTCCTCTGAGGAGCTCTCTGTAACCAGCAAGATGTCTGCTTTAGCAGGTAGCATTGTCTGCTCTGAATACCTTGTTTTCACTCCAGATACTTCCATCACCGCTTCAAATGGCTGATGCACAGGAAGAGTAGTTGAATATACAAACGTTTTCGACAAATGGAACACGTAATACAAAAAATGATAGCATGATATAATTCACATACATGATGATTGGCTAAACAGCATGGCATTGCATAATTCACATATATAATGCCTTTGCAACAAGATAGCATTGTATAATTCAAATATATAATGTCTTGCAACAAGATGGCAATGCATAATTCACATATATGGTAATTAGACACTGAATAGTTGAATGTACTAACATTGTTGAAAAATGTAATATGTAACGAAAAAGAGGATGGCCTGATATAATTTACATATAAGATGACTGGCTAAGCAGGATGGCATTGCAAAATTCACATATATGATGCCTGGCTAAACAAGATGGCGCTGCATAATTCACATAAATGATGAATAAACTAAATAGATGGCATTCGCACAAAGGATGTCTAAACTAAGCAGATGACATATTTGATGTATAAAGTAAGTAATGCAAGACACCATATGCATGATATAACCAACATTAGCATGCCAAGTTAGAGCGAAGACCTCAGGGGGTAAATAGGAGTTGTCTTCTCCTTCTGAATCCCCCTCAGAACAAATATATTCCTCTCGATTTACAATCCGAAATGCGTGGAGGGGGGCTGCCTTTGCGCCTACCATGGAGCGACGTCTGCATGAAATTTTATTGCCACGCAAGGCTCGTCTCTTTTGCTCTACATGTTCAGTTCCATTGTTTACAATAGCCGTCATGCATAGGAATAAAACATAGTGAGATTATGTAAGGAGTGCATGCAGAAATCTAGAGTGATGGTAGCAACCTGTGGATAGACCCAAAACCAATAATAGCAGGCAGATAATGGCTTCACTTAAAAAATACAGATAATGGCTTCTTTACTGTTTGTTTGCCACCCAACATGAAACTAATAGTAGACATCGGATATTAACCAGATAGTAGATAGATACTATTGATAGCGGCCCCGATATGTACCCCACAACCATTTAAAAACTCAAGTTTGACCATTAGTTTGGAGCTGACTCAGAGTCTAATCGGTGAACAGGACGACAAAGTAGCATGTAATATTAAGCGATGCATAACGTAAGCAGACACGAAAGAGTGCGACCTCTCTTGCGGACCTGTGTAGTCCTCGTGGTCATCTGCTCGGTTATTGATGGTAATGCAGTTTTCATGGCTGCCAACGGCGGGGAAGAAGATCTGAGGCGGCGAAAGACAGTCTGGAGGCCAGATCCCTGCTGTGCTGGACCCTTCTGTCGTTGGAGCAGCTGAGCTGGGGTGGACGACAGCGCAGCAGGAGCGGGACAAACCACGCAAGGTTTTCTTTGACAACTATTTGTAAGAGAAGTAATTCTGTAAGGGCTCGTTTGAATTGGAGGATTCCAACAATGTAGGGATAGGAAATAGACAGGAATATGATATGAATGCACGTGCAAAACAGAGAATTTAAAAAGACAGGATTTCTGCCAATCTGGGTGTTTGATTCCAACTATTGGAAGATCACAGGATGCAAAGAAGCATGGTGAGGTTAAGTCAAACCACCAGAAAATGTACGGTTATAAAGCTATTATGCTACTATCTCTTAGTCTTGTGCTTCGTGAATAGGAATTGGAAAAGCAGGAAAAGTGAACATTAAAATTCCTACATTTTTTCTTTCCAGGAGACACTAAAGGAACAAATCTGTGTGCTCAGTGGACAATATATATATAACATGTAGAGTAAAAAAGAGATGTAACAAGTGTACAACCTCTTTGGCGAACCCATGTCGATCTCAGCGTGATTGGGTTGGCCGGTGAGGATGCTCTGGCTGACTTTGCTGTCGGAGGAGGGGAAGAAGATCTTAGGCGTCTGGAGATGGAGCCCGAGGTACTACTCCGCTCTGATGGAGGGTTTCGTCGTTGGAGCAGCTCCGGTGAGTTGTATGACGCCGAGGCTGAAGCAGGACAAGAGAGACAACGAACAACGTTAACCTGAGTGGAATTCTAATAGCATCTCCAATACATGATGTAAAATACATAACCACGAAGTGCTAGATGTAAAATACATCAGCCGCTCATCTCTGAACTTAACTGTCGAAACTGAACTTAACTATCGAAACTGAACTAAACTGTCAAAACTGAATTTTGCTGTCGAAACTGAACGCACTAGCAAGGTGAGGCTACACATCGGTCGACTGACTTTTTCATCTCTGGCCAGTCGATTTTGCAGCCGTTGGATACGAAATCAAGGGCCTGCAGTTCATCTTCAACCTCCACCCCCCTGAGCCACCAGCCACCATCGGCCAAACAGTAGTCCCCCGCTGCCCGCGGCCGGCGGTGCGCTGCCCCGCTCGCCCCGAAAGCACTT